>NW_006399768.1:29417673-29421559 GCF_000299155.1 Elephantulus edwardii | reverse complement strand
TCTCCTAGCAGTCCATTACAACCTACATTATGCAGACAGTACAATCTTGCTTGTAGAAGTAAAGAAGACTTGAAACACTTAATGAGGAAGACCAAAGGTCTTAGTAAATATTAAACTTCAGCATGAGGAAAACAAAAATAATCACAATTGGATGAACTGTCAACATCATGTTAAATGGAGAATCTATTGAAATTGTCAATTATTTAACTTTCCTTGAATCCACAATCAATACCCATGGAAGCAAAAGTCAAGAGATATAAAGATTTATTGTTATTATTGTTGTTGTTGTGTGCTGTTCAGCCAGCTGATCCTCCAGGCGGTTTTCAGAGGCCGTAAATTGCACGGGAGGAAAATTTTCCTTCATTCTCCCACTGAACAGCTGGTGGATTTGAACCACATGCCTTTGGGTTTGCAGCACAGCTTCTTGCCAATAGGTCACCAGAGCTCCCTTAAGATGTCTTGCATTGGGGAAATTGGCTGTCAAGGAGAACAGAGAATAGGATAAGAGTGGATAGGTAATTACCATTGTATTGGAACAGATGAAGGAATGAACTGTTTAAAAGGAATTTATGATTAAGCATTATATGTACAACAACAGCCCAGAATAAGAGGTACATCATTGCAAAGAAGACTGGAGGGAGAGGGCAGGAGGTAGGTAATTGTTAAATAATGAATGATTTTTTTAAAAGGAAACTTAGGGAGGGGAAAGGGCGGAAGAGGGGGTAAAATGTGCAAAAATGAATGAATGCAAATCTAAATTATCTGTAAACTTTCATTAAAATCACAATTAAAATAAAATTTTATTTTTAAAAAGTGCCAAATAGCAAAGATATTAGTTCACGTACTAATGTGTACCTCATCCAAACCATGATAATTTTAGTTGCTTAATTTACATATGAAAGTTAGAAAAAGAACAAGGAGGAATGAAAAAGAAGTGATGCCTTTGAACTATAGTAATGGTTAGAGTACTGAATATACTATGTGGACTACCAAAAGAAATAAAAGATGTGTTAGAAGTATATTCACAGCACTTCTTAGAAGAATTAGGATACTTTGTCTCACATACTTTGGACATGTTTTCACAAGGAGTTGCTGCTTGGAAGGGGATATCAAGCTTGGAAGTGACCTGCCATATTAAAAATGAGTTTATCTTTTGCTTTTCAAGGAGAGGAGCGAATGGGGGGGGAGGTGGGGCGGTAGAGAGGTGGGGGAGGCGGGGAAAAAAGTGCAACAATGAATGAATGGAATTCCAAAATCTCTGTAGATGTTCATTGAAACAAAAAAAATACAAATAAAAAATTAAAAAAAGTTTAAACACAGCAGAGATTCTGAAGATGGTCCAGGATCAGGCAAGGCTTTGACGTGTTATACATAAGATCTCTCTCTTTTTCATGTGTTTGGAACTGATTTAAAGCTCAATTTTCATTGCGTTCCAAAGCTGTGAATCACATGTGGCAAAAATGGGCAATATTCTCCCATTCCAAATCCAAAGGAGGATCAGTCATAAGTTGGCTCTCTGTAGCAACGACCTTGACATAGGACATTTATGATTCAAGGTGAATCAATGGGATCTAACAACTAAGAATTGGGAGACTTATATCACCTTTCTTTGCATATTGTCATAGATTGAATTGTGTGTCCCCAAAATACATGTATTTAATAACATGAGTCTTATGCAATGATCTCTCATGATCAGTTAAATAGTTATAGAAGGATTAACAGTGGAACACAACATTCCCAAGAAGCTCTGATAGCCTAATGGCAAGGAGCTGTGCTACCACACTGAAGGCACATGGTTCAGATCAGTGGGTAAAGAGAGACAATCTTCCTCTTGTGCGATTTATTAACTCTGACACCTGCTGAAGGATTAGCTAGGAGTTGGTTCTGACCAAGACAGCAAACAACAATAATTTCTAATCCCATCACAGCCCTGATCAGACATAAGGGGACTAACTATTTCTTTTGAGTATAGTTTGTTAAACTTTTTCATCTCCATAACCCATTTTCGTATGAGAAATAACAGCAGAGGAAATCAAACCAAGACCAGGGACCCTTCGTACCTCCAAGAAATAATCACCAGAAATAGACTGAATCTTTTTTGGACTCAAGGCCTTGCATGAAGAAACTCCTTGACACCAGAGGCCAAAACAGCCAGAGACCTCCAGAAGAAACTAGGACTTTTCCTCCACAACAGACAGAGAGATCACCTTCCCCTAGAGATGATGTTCTGAACTGGTATCCCAAAGTAGAGGATCACTGAAGGAAAGGAAGATCCTTAATGAGCTGGATTAACACCATGATGCCAAGAGTGGGTTCAAGCACAGCAGAGATTGTGAGGGTGGCACACTATAGGGCAGATTTTCGATGTCTTATTCATAGGGCCTTTATGAGCTGAAGTCAACTGAAAAGCACTCAACAACAAGGGAGAGTTTAGCATTATCCTATAATCTTGGGAGCTCTGGTGCCACAGTCCTCGTGAGTTGTGCTACTAACTCAAAGGCTGCATCTCTCTGGCTGTTCGAGTATACCAACCATTCTGCTGGAGAAAGATGAGTCATTTCCTTCCATGTCATTTCCAACCTCGCTAATCCAATGGAAGATCAGCTATAAGTTCGTTTCTACTCAGTGGCACTGAGTTGACTTTGTTTTGAATCCATGTTGTTGTTTGGTACCATCGAGTCAGAACTCACTCATAGCTGTCCCTCCAGTAGGTTTTCAGATATAGTAAATTGCACATGAGGAAACTGCCCATTTTTTCTCAAATCAAGTGCCTTTAAGTTAGTAGCACACCACCTCTACACTAGGCAACCAGAACTTCCTGTTTTGAATTCTATTATTCTGTAATTATGAGTATTTGTATTTCTGCAGGAAGTGTATGAATGTCAATATTTAATAGAGTAAATGCCATAAAATGTTTTATGTAAGCTTTTTCACCAAATGGCATCAGAGAAGTCTTAGACCCAGCCCTGCAGCCTATCATCTGTGTTTTCTCAGGTAAATTATTAAACCATGGCATTTCTATCAGTAAAGCCTTCTCTGACACTGTTTAAACACCTGTAAAAATAGATGCTAATATGGTACCTACTTTCTAACAGTGAAAAAATGTTTGAGATAGTATGTGAATAGATGTTAAGTACTTAGAATTTAGTAACTGGTACAGAGTGAGTGCTCTGTAAAAGCTGGTTAAAAGACAAATGTTCTGTGACAGGAAAAAGTGAATACTCACTGATTTATCTTCTGTAAAAAGTTGCAGAATGCAGTTCTATGCCAGAGTTACAGAATAATTTAACTGTTTGTGGTAAAAAGCATTTTTCTTAATTGTCTTAATATATAATTTATAGAAAATGAAGAATCAGAAAGAATCAGAAAACTGATTTTAAAATCAGTCTTCTTTTTAAAATAATTTCTCCTCTCTATTTTAATTCACAAACAGCTTAATAAGTCACTGTAATAAGAAGCTGCTTTCTCATTACCTAAACCTTATCTGCATTAGCATCATCTATTATTTCTTCTCAGACCAAATCACCATTGTATTTGATGTTCCAGCTAGGTTAGTGACTTTGGCCAGGACCAGAATAAACAGATAAAAGTAGTTTCAGCAATTTAATGATTAATACCATCCTGGATGCCACAGAATCCTTGTGATCCTTTGATCTTGAAATAAACTAAAATCAACGTAAACTATATCACAACCCTCTCAAGGTAACAGGAGGAGTCTTTGAACCGTGATAATCCAGCAGAGGGTACAGGGTCCAACAGCTCATATATTCTTACACTCTTAACTTCATTGCTTTACCTCATTATGCTTGGTATGCTCATTTTAATGAAAATGCCTTAGGACCTTTGAATATGTTACCTCTGCCTGTAATATTTCAATCTTCCCACT
>NW_006399768.1:29411498-29413103 GCF_000299155.1 Elephantulus edwardii | reverse complement strand
CCACTAGCAAAACTCACAAAAGAAAAGAGAGAGAAGACACAAATAATCCGAATAAGAGATGAATCAGGCAACATCACAACAGACCCAACTAAAATATGTCAGACTCTTAACCACTTAACTACACGTCTTTCATTTATCAATTAAAACTTGAGTTCTATCAGCAAAGCCTCCTCTAATACTATGAACTTAATCTACTCTAATACAATATTATAGACACACACCCTTACCCACCCCTTCACCCCTTTCTAGCACACTACACAGAAACTGAAACATAATTTATCAAACATTGGCCATAGGTCAGTGTATTAAAATCAGCTATTTACTTGGCTGTCTTGCTTAGCTTGTTAGACTGTATCTTATTTTAAATAGTATTCCCAGAACTTACTACAGTGTCTGACACATAGTAATAAATATGCCGAGCTGTGCTGCAATACTGAAGGCATGTGGTTCAAATCCACTAGTGCCTCTGTGGCAGGATGAACAATCTCCTCCCATGTGATTAACTGCCTCTGAAAACCCATTGGAGGGTCAGCTAGGGGTCGGCTCCAACTCAACGGTACACAATGGCAACAATAACCACAACCACAAAATTGTTAGCTGTTGAGGAGCACCCAAGCACTCGCGCACACTGCAATGCAGTGAGAGAGAGCTGATCCAAAGCATTTTTATTGGTTGATTGTGCAGAATAGATCATGCAGTATTTCTTCTTAGCTCATCTTAATCTGGAAGTGCCACTGAAGCTAGTTAGCATCTTACCAAAATGCAAGCCTCCACTGACAAAAGGGTGGAGGCAGCACATGAGGGGCATCAGCTGATGGAAACAGTCTCCCACATGGAAGTCAAAATTCTACCACTGACCAAACAATGCTTTATACAGTTAAGCAAGTAAACTTCCTCAAGGGTCTTTTATATGAAGAAAGATTTTTAAATAACTACTGCTGAAGATTACAATGAAATGTGCAAGGAGCTGGAGTCAGAGAATCAAAAGGGCCAAACTCGCTCAGCATTTCTTAAGTTCAAGAAACTGAAGAACAAATTCAAACCCCAAATTGCTATAATCAAGGATGCCTTAGGCAGAATATTAAATGATCCAGGAAGGATTAAAAGAAGATGGAAAGAATATATTGAGTCATCGTATGGAAAGGAACTGGCAGACACAGAAGAATTTAAAGAAACAATATATGAACAATAGCCTATGGTGATGAAGGAAGAAGTTCAAGCTGCTTTGAAGGAAATAGCAAAAAATAAGGCCCCAGGAATAGATGGTATACCAACTGACATATTTCAGCTAACAGATGCTGCCCTGGACGTGTTTACTAAGCTCTGTCAAGAAATCTGGAGAACAACAACTTGGCCAACTGACTGGAAGAGATCTATATTTGTTCCCGTTCCAAAGAAAGGTGACCCAACGGAGTGTGGAAACTATCAAACAATATCATTGATTTCACATACAAGCAAGATCCTGAAGATTATCCAAAAACGACTGAAACAGCACACCAGCAGAGAACTGCCAGAAGTCCAGGCTGGGTTTAGAAGGAGTCGTGGTAGTAGATGGATCTTGGCTGAAAGCAGGAAATACCAGAGGAATGTCTATTTGTGCTTCAT
>NW_006399768.1:29406069-29410618 GCF_000299155.1 Elephantulus edwardii | reverse complement strand
CTTCGTCTGACATACTTTGGTCATGTTGTAAGGAGAGACGGTCCTTGGAGAAGGACATCATGCTTGGGAGGGTGGAGGGCAGGCGCAGGAGAGGAAGGCCCTCTAGGAGATGGATTGATTCGGTGACTGGGGTAATCGAGATGAGTGTGTCGGAGATAATGAGATTGGCACAGGACAGCACAGAGTTTAGGACTGTTGTACATAGGATGACTATGAGTCGCATTCGACTTGTCAGCACATGACAACAACTGCTGAAGAAATATGCTCATGAGATGAGAAGCTGTGTGTGAATGTGCTCATGTTCCAGAATACTTAGCAGATAATATCCTGTTAGTACTGTCGCATCAGAACCAACTCATAGCTGACCATCCAGTGGATTTTCAAGGATATAAATTGAATGAGAAGAGACTGCCCATCTTTTTCCCATGGGACTACTAGTGAACTTCAATCTACAGAGAGGTGTGGCCTTTGGATTGGCAGCATAAATTGAAAAGGTCTACAGCACCAGAACTTCTTTAACAAAACCAAAAATGCTAGTGAATTTTGATTCAGGGCTACCTTTAAAGTTTTCCGAAGGTGTAAATCTTTACTACAGGTGAGTGTCCATCTTTTTCCTGAGCAGCAGGTGATGATTTGAACTTCTGACATCTTGATAAGCAGTCTAACATATCATGTAGTGCCAGGACTTCTTAGATACCTGTGAATGTGAAATATGATATCTATTGATAGCATTGTTAATGGTATTATAGCTTTTGAATTCTTTAATTGATTCAGTTTGATTTACTTTTCTCTGTCCATATATATAATGTTGTTGCTGTATACCTTCAAGTCGGAAGAGACCCATAGGTGACCACCTAGCAGGTTTTCAGACAGTTAAGAGCATGGGAGGAGATTGCCCATCCTATGCAATATACATGGATATTCCTTTCACTTACATGGTAAAGGTTTTGTTCTTTGTTTTTTCATTATTAAATGGGCTATAAAATATGCTTAAAAATTAAGTCACCTTGATTGGGTGACTTTGATGGCTCTTTTTATTTAAAGTAATTTTTTTACTAATATATTTTGGTTCAATAAAATCCAAAAATCTCATTTGTGAGACATATTTCAATTATATTTAAAGTGCTCGTTTTTAACAAAATTGGAGTCACATACTTCTGATTTGTTTATATTTAAGATACAATCAAAATTCTACTTCAAGAAGTCAACTATTATTATATATGTACAAAATGTTTTTCTCTTTTAAGTGGATGGTAACATTTGATAGCATAGTTTGACAAGGAATACAATATATGCTAATTGTCAACGTTTCCCCCCATAATTTATTATTGTTATTATGTAATGTTGAATGAGAACCAACTCATAAGTGACCCTCCAGTGGGTTTCCAGAGGCAGTTAATTGCATGGGAGGAGACTGTTCATTTTTCTCCCCAGAACAGCTGGTGGATTTGAACTGCAGTACAGCTTCTTGTTACTAGGCCACCAAAACTTCATTTATTGTTATTAGTTATAGAATAATAACTACTATTAACTGATCTCTGAGGTCTTTGACTTGTGGTGCTCGAGAACATAGTATTGAACATGCTATGGACTGCCAAGAGAACTGACAGGTCTGTCCTAGAGAGGGTGAAGACAAGCAGTTCCTTGGAGGCAAGGATTTTGAGGCTCCATCCCACATCCTTTGGGAATGTTTCCAGGAGGGACAATCTTGGAGGACATCACACTTAGAAGGGTGGAGGGACACCACAGGAGAGGAAGACCCCAGATTAGATGAATTGACAAAATAACTGGGGTAATGAGTAGGTGTGTCAGAGACAGTGAGATTGGCCCAGGATAGAGCAGAGTTCAGTGCATAGCATAACTATGAGTTGTCAACAGCAAATGACAACATCATCAGTGGCCTAGTGGGTAGGGAATAATACTCCCAAACCAAAGGCAGATAGTTCAAACACACCAGCTGCTCTGAGGGAGAATGACAGGCAATCTCTTCCTGTGCAATTTACAACCTCTGAAAACCCACTGAAAATATAGTTTAGTTCACAATCAAGAACAATGAATTGATTTTTTTAATTGAAAATTATTATTACTAGTATTAGCTATATAATAAGAATTATTATTAATATAATTAATGGCAAAGAGAAAAACAGTCATTTCATAGCTATAAAATGTGTTGTTAGTGCATGTCACTGAGTTAATTCTGACTCACAGTGACCCTGTAAGACAGAGCAGAATTGCCTGTTAGGGTTTTCTAGGTTATAAACCTTCTGACGTTTTGGTTAGCAGCTTATCAAATAACCATCATACAACCACGGATTATTCTGGGGAAAAGTAGATATTGATAGTTGTTGTTGTTGTTATGTGCCATCAAGTCGCTTGCAACTCATAGCGCCCCTAAAGGCCGTTCTATCCTGTGCCAACCTAGCCATCTCAAACAAATTCATTCCCACCACTCCAGTCACAGAATTGATTCATCTCGTCGAAGGCCTTCCTCTCCTGCGCCATCCCTCCACTCTGCCAAACATGATGTCCCTCTCCAAGGACCAGTCTCTCTTTGCAACATGCCCAAAGTATGTCAGACGAAGCTTCAGAATCCTTGACTCCAAGGAGCATTCCAGTTTCACCTTCTCCAGGACAAACCTGTTTGTTCTCCTAGCAGTCCATGGTATATTCAATACTCTTCTCCAGCACCACAGCTCAAAGGCATCAATTCTCTTTCTATCATCCCTATTCACGTCCAACTCTCTGATGCATAGCACATAATTGCAAAGACTATAGCCTGGATCAGTCACACCTTAGTCTCCAGTCTGATGTCATTGCTCTTCAGTACTCTTGAGAGGTCCCTCACAGATGACTTTCCCAATGCAATTAGCCTCTTGATTTCCTGGCTGCTGTTACCAAGAGTGTTGACTGTGAAGCCAAGTAAACTAAAACTCTTAACCATCTCACTAGGTATTGAAATTTTCCATAAAAGAGAGATCTTTTAAAAAAAAGAATAATATGGCAATCAATATTATTATAGAATAAGAACTACCATTAAGTGACCTCTGTTCATAATGTTCCCAAATCAAAGGTTCAAATACATCAGCTGCTGTGAGGGAAAATGACAGGCAATCTCTTTAAGCATTTTTTTTTACAAACATGTTTTGGTTCAATAAAATAAAATTTAAAAACAAACAAACCTCATTTGTGAGATGTATTTCAATATGTCAGCAACTAACAACATCATCAGTGGCCTAGTGGGTAAGGAATAATGCTCCCAAATCAAAGGCAGATAGTTCAAATACACCAGCTGCTCTGAGGGAGAATGGCACACAGTCTCGTGCAATTAACAAACTCTGAAAACCCTAACTCCACTATGTCCCTTAGTTTTGGTGATTCACTTGGTCTCCCACAGACTCAGAACCACCAGGTGAATTACTCACGTGACTGCAGGTATGCAGGTTTGTTTTGCAGAAACTGGTGAGCAGGATCCTGTAGACTGTCAGTCGTAGTGCAGCTTGGTGGCGATTGTGGGGGATGCAGGCCAGGAGAGCAGACTGGCCAGGCAAGTGAGCATTTCCAAAAGAGAGTGTACCAAACTGAGGTACCACAAGCTATATAATAAGTCTCTTATAGGGTTGAGTTTATATCCCATCCTATTCCTCTCTCCTTAGTACAATAATTACTTCAGCATAAAACAATCTTTTGGCTGGGAAAGATAATTTGGAATGATAAACTTTAGACACTCAGAAAAGTAGATCCTCAACTTGATGAAATGGAGAAAATATTTAAAAGTACATAGCGGGGGGAAATGGTCAGAAATTGAAATACGGATTATGAATTACAGAATAATTTTTAATAAAAATCGATTACTATATTTATGAAAGAGCTATTTTAGCAAACATCACTCAAGTATTCAGGGTAAAAAACATATACTATCTCTAACTTGGTAATATAAATAGTTAAAGTAGTTGGCTATTTACCAGAAGGTTAGACATTTGAGTCTACATAAGAGGACCTTGGAAGAAAGATTTGGAAACCTATTTCTGAAATCTCAAAAACCCTCATTAAGCAAAGTTCTATTTTGATAATCATGGGCTCACAATTTTCAATCAACTCAAAGACAAATGCTTTGAAGGATAAAAATGACACAAGGAAAAAGAGGAATGGAGAAAGATTAACTTAGCAATGACAAAAAGTAAAGGATGTGTGAAAATACCTTGTCTTGTTTTTCCATCTCTTTTTTTAAATTTTTATTGTGGAAAAAACAAATTGGGGGTACAAAGAGGTGAGGGTTGGGGCAGAAGAATGAGGATGGGCAGGGATGCAGTTGCAGAGCTGCAGAAATTGGTTGGTGGGGGGAGCAGGTGAAGGACATGAAAGTGATCTATCGGGGACCAGATGCTACAGAAAAATGACAAGAATTTTCCAATGGTAGTTAAATCAACCCACCTGAATTTCAGAACCATCTCAGGAACAGATTTGAGGCTTTGAACACTAATGAACGAAGGCCAGATGAGTTGTGGGAGGATGTCAAATGTATCATCCAGGAAGAGTGCAAACGGTCATT
>NW_006399768.1:29396869-29402473 GCF_000299155.1 Elephantulus edwardii | reverse complement strand
AATTTTATAATAATTAATAAAGAGACAAACAGCCAGGAATGAGACAGAGCAGAGAGCATAAAACAGGGGGCCAACAGTTCTCGACTGAAGACCCCAAGCCAAGCTTCTCTGTATCTTTATTGAAAATTATCAGGAAGTAAATCACAAAGAGAATTCAATGCAAATGAAGCCAAGTTCTTTCTATTGAAAACTTTCTGCTTGACTCAGGAGGGAGGGGTTCACAAATGCAAGAATCTGGTTTACCCTTAACTATTAAACTAACTTGATGCCTCAGGGTGAACTCCAGCTCAGGAAGACTCCCTCGGGAGGGGGCCCCTTGCTGTCTCCTGTCTTGCAGGGAACAAACAGCTCATTTTCTAGGATCTGCCACAAGAGAAATCCCAATTTATAAATCTGTAATTCCTTCAATTCCTGAACAAGGGTTTTCATATAATATTTGGTATAAAGTTTGGCTTCCCATAGGATACCCTAGGCATTTTTTTTTCCTACCCAGGGGTCATATGGTACAATCTGGGGACTGAGGAGGTGACCCTGAGGGCTGTGACGGCTCACCCCGAGCCAAGGGCCGAAGACAACCCGTCCCAAGCAGGGCAACACCCCCGATGGGCTGGCTGGTACACTCTCCTCTACTTGCCCCCACACTAATCTGGTCCCCTCACCTGACCGAGGAGTGTGTGGCCAGGGACAGCATCTCCAATTCCAGCACCACCACTTTTAACCCCCGCCCCCCCATAAGTGGTCATACTATAATTTCAAGTAGGTGTCACTTCCCTCCCCCTTTATAAATGGCAAAGGGCACCTGGAAATTGTGAATAGGCTCCCCTCAGGTCTAAACATCTTTTGGCAGAAGCATTCAACAGATCAAAATATGTGGTGCATTTAGGATGTTGGTCCTCTTAGACATGCTGCCACTGTAAGTGTCATCAAGTAGACAACTCACAGTGACTTTCAACAATCCATTGTATAGGTGATCATTTTCTCTGGTTTTCCACAGAAACCCAAACCTGCAGGTGGTGGGGCACACATCCCCCCCCATGGGTGGCGGGGCATGTGTAGTCTCTTCTATGCGGGCGGTTGGTGGGCACGCACCATCCCCCAGTGCAGGTGACTCGCAGGCGCTCGCCATCTCCTGCGTGTCATCTCCCACGCGGGCAGCCGGCGGGCACATATCATCTCATGTGCAGGCGACCCGCGAACACACGTCCTCTCTCGGCAGGTGCGCATCATCTCGTGTGCAGGCAGCCAGTGGGGGTAGGTGCGCATCATCCCCCAGCGCGGACAGCTGGCGGGCACACGTCATCTCGCACGCGCGCAACCGGAGGGCTCACATCATCTCTCGGCAGGTGTGCATCATCTCTCAGAGTGCTTGCGTCATCTTGTGCACAGGCAGCCAGTGGGCCAGCAGGCACGTGCCATCCCCCACACAGGCGACTGGCGGGAGCGCGCCATTTTGTTGTGTGGGCAGTCGCCAGGTAAGTGCCATCTTATGCGCGGGTGGCTGCTGGGCACAAGCCATCTCCCTAGCATCATCTCCCGTATGGACGACTGAAGGGCACATGTCATCTCGTTTGTGGGCTACCCGCGGGCACACATCCCCCCCATGGGTGGTCAGCGAGCGTAAGCCATCTCCCGCACGTCATCTCCCACATGGAGACTGGCGGTCGCGCTTTGGGAGGCCAGTGTCCAACCGCTTCCCCCACCGCCGCCATCTTGGCTCCAAGAATTCTCCTTGAAACAAATACACTTTGCTGCAGTGTGGCGGCTCCACCGCACCAGTCCTGGGGAAGCCCGGTGCCCACCCTCCATCCTGGGTGAGAGATTCCATAGGTTCCGGCTGTGGGAGCTTCATGGAGCTGCGGCTCTGGTGAGGCACAATGCAGGCTCTGTGGGAGGGGGTTGGGAGCTGCGGCACTCACCCATTCTTCCTTGGAAATCCTTGAATTCCTGTTGTTGAGCCTCAGTCCTCACTGAAGACCAGTCATCAACTGTTTAACTCTTCAATTATTAATAAACAGAAGTCTGTAGAGGGTCATAATAACCCTTTTCCAAGTGGTCCTCTGCTCCCGCAGCTCACCACGCTGTCTATGCCTCCGCCGCCATCTTTGATCCCTCCAACTCTTTTTGTTGTTATTGTTTGGTTTTGGTGAACTTAATAGTATTAAATGTGAATTGATATGTGCCATCCAATTGGAACTGACTCACACTGGGGTTTTAGAGGCTATAAATCCCATGGGAGATTTTCTCCCACAGAGCATCTGGTGGATTCAAACCTCCTGCCTTTGAGATTGAAGGACAACTTCTTACCACAGTTGTTGTTAGGTGCTTTTGAGTTGAGTAACACTCATAGAGACTCACTGAAAAAGAGATCTGCACTCTGTCCTATCCTGTGCCATCCTCATCAGCTCTGACACATCTCTGAGCCCATTCCTGCAGTCATTGTGTCAATCCAGCTCATCAAGGGTCTTCCTCTCTTTCACTAACTCTCCACCTTTCCAATCATGTCTCTCTCCAAGGAGTAGCTTCTCCTCGCAACATCCCCATAGCAAGCCACCATAAATTGCACCATTATATGCCCTCCTTTGTAATAAACTTTATGCAATATGCCCTTAGCTGTTGCACACTCAAATGAAATGGTTGGAGGATGAACTTTTTATCAATTCTCTAAAGGCACTTAGAGTCTATGGCTGGGACATTAAAAAAGAAAAATCTCAAAACTCTGTGATCTAAAATAATAATTTATTATTGCTATTAATGATTCTGAGGGTGCACTGAGATCAGCTTCATAAGCTGAGGGAATTCTTTCTGCTACATTCAAGTAGAAGCTAAACTCTGAACATCTCTGATGGACTCTTTCTAAGGCTTCTTTGATTTAAGAGCTGGCTTTAGCAGGGAAGAACAAAAGCCCCCAGTTCCCGGCTCAAAAGTCCACAAATGTTTCTTCTATGGTGTTCTTTTATTAGAAGCAAGTTATATAACTATAGTCCAGATTCCAATAGAGAGAAAATAGAATGTGGTCTTGTCGTGAGGAATGGCTTGCACACAGGGAAGGGAGAAACTGTTGGCAGCAATATTTGAAGGCTATCTGAAAAGCTGAAATAAACTCATTTAGATAACTTTGAATGTATTAGAACTATAATTTAGGTAGATTAGCATATGAAATATGAAGTGTCATAAGAATTTTAATTTGAATGGAAGTTAACATAATTTTTTGTGTGTATGAATTCAAGACCATCTTTATAATTATAGATTTAATGCAGTAGATTATATATCATGGTTTTTATTATGAAAGTGTCAGGTTGACTATTCTGGCTTGAGCTTCTCTTAGGATTTAAACTTGTTTGATTATGGATGATCAGTAAGAGAGCATTCATGTAATGGACTTTTAAATAAAGAAGGAAAATAAGAACGCTGTGTGGTTCATAATGGTCTTTACTCAAATTATTATTCCCTTGTCATGGCCATATATATCTGTGTCTAGAATTTCTTTTTCACTTGTAAGTGTACTTACAATTTTCTTCCAGAATTTACTTGTTAAAATAATCTACAGAATGTTTGATCATCATTGTTCTTGTCTTTTTTAAAATTTTATTTTATTAATTTTAATGAACATTTACAGAGATTTTGGATTTCCATTCATTCATTGTTGCACTATTTTCTCTACCTGCCACCCCCCCCCACAAATTCGTTCCTCTCTTTGAAAAGCAAAAGATAAACTTCATTGGTATACAGTCCCCCTGCTCCCACCCCAAATGCTCCACTATGCAACCTTAATTCTAGATATTTGTGATATCATAATACCCTATCATATATCACTTTTAAACTGTTCTTTTCCTCATCTGTTTCAATTTAGTATACATAGTCCAGTTTTTCTCAGTCTTACCCCAACCCTGATGTCAGTCCCATTCTACAACAGTGGCACCATGCAGTATTTGTCCTTTCGTGACTGAGATACTTCACTCAGCATAATGTCCTCCAGGGTCACCCATTTTGAATAATATTGCATGAGTTCCTTGTTTTTCAATGCAGCGTAGTATTCCATTGTGTGAATATACCACAACTTCTCTATCCATTTGTTTGTTGGTGGGCACTTAGGTTGTTTCCAACTCCTTGCTATTGTTAACAAAGTCACAATGAACATGAGTATGCATATATCTGTTTGGATGACTGTTATGGTCTCTTTAGTGTATACCCCCAGTAGTGGAATTGCTGGGTCAAGTTATTATTCTCATCTTAACATCTACTACAACTAATGAAAGAATCCAAAATTAACCTCATTACTAATCCCACTACAATAACTAATAGAAGACTACTACTACAACTAAAAAAAAAACCAACCACCCCAAACCAAACCCATCGTATAGTGACTCTATAGGACAAAGCAGAAGGCCGTAATCTTGGCAGAAGCAAACCGTCACATCTCTCTCATTTGGAGCAGCTCATAAATTCAAACTGTAAACCTTCTGGTTAGCAACTTTGTACTTACCCTCTACACATCAGGGCTCCTCGCTGATCACAGTGTCCTGCTACATCCAATTATCGTGTCACAAGACCTGTTGAAACCTGCAACTTGCTAACACGTTTTCCTCTCTTAACTCACAATCATTTTCTATATACTAGCTGAGAGAATATTTTAAAGCTTTTTTCATTCCTGGCAATGACAGTATTGCAATTTTGTGTCATTTAAATGTTCTATCAAAGATAAATGCTGTACAGTACTAAAAAAAACACAGGAAGATCTTCTGCAAAGGTGTAAATGATGTATTTCTCTTTGCATCATGAACTCCAATTTCTTTTCTGTAATCTTTTTATGGAAAATTCCAAACATAAATGGAAATGTGAAACAACTGTATGTTTTACTCATAAACCCAACAACATGGGTCAGGTTAGCACATGATGAATCAAGCTTTATTCTTTCCCTCTGCTTTTAATCAGGTATCATTTTAAAACAAATTATAATTTTATTTGCAAAAAGGTTAAGTGTGGACTTGCTTTGGCCACGTAGAAAGGAGGGACCAGTCCTTGGAGAAGAATATTATGCTCAGAAGAATGAAGGGACAGTGCAAGAGAGGAAGACCCCAGACGAGATGGATTGATACAGTAACTGGAACAATGGGGGGAGGTGTGTCAGAGTCAGTGAGACTGACTCAGGACAGGGCAGGCTTCAGAGCTGCTGTACATAAGGTTGCTATGAGTTGCAGGCGATTCAATGGCACATAACAACAAAAATGATGGACTTTTAAGTGATAAATGGCCTTTAAATAACTATAATACCATTATTCCATCTAGGACAATTCAAAATTTTTTAATAACATCTAGTTGATGTTCAAATTTCTCTGATAGTCTCATAAATATCTTTTTAGAATATCTTTCTTCCCTTACCTCAGTCTAAATACAAGTTTCATGTATGCATTTTGTTGTAGTTTTGTCTTATAGGGTCAGTAGTATCTTCCTAGTATTATTGGTTATCTTATGGCGATTTATTATTTAGATGAAAGTTGAGCCACAAGTGTGAATTTTGTTCCAGGTCTGAGGGATGATTAAGGACTATAGTCTTTAGGGTTCCACCAGTCTCTGATTAGTAACCCTGGTTATTTTGTTTTGCTT
>NW_006399768.1:29382349-29395969 GCF_000299155.1 Elephantulus edwardii | reverse complement strand
AGTATATCCAGGGCAGCATCTGTTACCTGAAATATGTCAACTGGTATTCTGTCTATACCCAGGGCCTTATTTTTTGCTATTTCCTTCAAAGCAGCCTGAACTTCTTCCTAATCACCATAGGCTCTTGTTCATATGTCGTTTCATTAAATTCTTCTGTGTCTGCCAATTCCTTTTGATACAGTGACTCAGTATAATCCTTTTTTTTCTTTCCCCCCAACAGGAAAGTCAAAAGTTTCTCTTTAATCATGAAAACTTAGGCTTATACAGTGAAGTCAAGACTTATACAGGAATCCTCAGCTCCAAAACTAAGCCTGCGCTAGTTAGAATCAAATGAAACCTGGAGGACTTTTGTTTTTCTTTAAACCCTGATGTTCCAAGCATAAAAAAAGGAAATTAAAAAATAACACAGACCACTCTAATGTTTGTAAATAGCATCAATCATAACAGTTTGTATACTACACTGTACAAATAATACACTGTACTTTTCCAAAGAAAATGAACTTTTTATTTCCTGAAATGGCTACTCCAGACAGCTAAAAGCTTGAGCCGCTATTCACCACTATCACACAAAGACTATAACCTCTGAGGTTCTAAGTCTCCCAAGCTGAGCCTGTTTCTGCTGTCACTGAGGGAGGAGCTTCTTGGAGACCTCTCCTGGACCCTTCCATTTCCTGTGCTGGAAACGTTGGCCCTGCAGGTGCACGTGCGCTTAAGGGTGCAGCTTCTGTGCTGTGCTTTCCACAAGCCTTCTCCCTTTTAAGAGTACTTGCACTTCTTCATGGCTTCTGCCTTGACAGCCAGGCTCTTGGCACAGGTGGTCAAGACCACAATGAGGACGCGCACCACAAACACCACCAGGGGCCAAAGGAAGCAATGTAGGAGGACAATCTCATCATGGGTGTGATGCAGGAGCACATCGTCTAGTCTTTGATATTAATTAAAACAGCACATAAATGGTTGGGAACCGATCTCTTCTTTCCAGTACTGCTGCCAAGCAATGAAGCTTTCCAAGTTCTTCTGGTTTTCTCTTTCACAGGGAGGAATATAGGAACACTTGGGGTTGGTCAGGAGCTGGTGCTCGTCGCTGTGCAGCAGTGCCCTGGAGTTGGACTCGGAGTTGTTCACTTACACCTGGACACAGGGGTACTGCGAGGTGCCCCTGCAGTCGGCGCCACAGGTGAAGGTGCACTCAAACACCTCGCCGATCTGCTGCACCGACAGCACCTTGCAGTTGGCCGCCGTGGCTTGCAAATCCTGCAGCATGGGACTGAGCCAACAGAAGCCAAAGATGAAGAGCGACATGACACCGGAGCTGATGAAGAAACAAGCTGAGCCAAATGCTCCTGTCCTCAGCTTCTGTGTACTCGTAAGCCACCCGGAGCTTCGCCATCGCCCCTCACTCCCTGCGGCTGGTGCGCGCCCCCGCCGACTCAGTATATTCTTTCCATCTTCCTGGATCATTTAATATTCTGCCTAAAGCATCATTGATTATAGCAACTCGAGGTTTGAATTTGTTCTTCAGTTCCTTGAGCTTAAGAAATGGAATTCCAAAATCTCTGTAGATGTTCACTGAAATTAATTAAAAAAAAAATGAAAAAAATGTTGAGTGAGTTCTGCCCTTTTGATTTTCTGACTCCAACTCCTTGCACATTTCATTGTAATATTTTACTTCTATGAGGAGAAATGTGGGGTCAGGATTGGTGGAACATCTATCATCTGTGTGACGCAGATGGCACAAAATTGCTTGCTGAAACTGAGTCAGCTCAAAGGCACCTAGTGAGGACAACAACAACAACAACAACACAGATTAACTCCATTTCAATGGCATTGCATTTTTATTGGTTTCATAGTCATTTCATCTTGTGACATCATCATCTCTTTGAATTTTGTCTCTGTCTTTCTCAGTAAGGGTCTATGACAGCTGTCATCCAGAAATGGAATTAGAAAGAAGAAAATATTCTTCAAAAATGAGCTATCCAACAAGCATTTTGGTGATATGGTCTCTGTTTTAAGACTTTAACAGTAAGTTATAAGTTAAGTGGAAGCAAGGCCAGATGTAAATATATTAGGTTTTTAGGGATA
The DNA here is from genome assembly GCF_000299155.1 of Elephantulus edwardii. Taxonomy (NCBI): domain Eukaryota; kingdom Metazoa; phylum Chordata; class Mammalia; order Macroscelidea; family Macroscelididae; genus Elephantulus; species Elephantulus edwardii. Next base: position 29,393,887 of record NW_006399768.1, on the reverse strand, counting down.
CCTAATTGATCGTGCTAATGAGAAACCTATACTTGGACCAGGAGGCAGTTGTCAGAACAGAGCAAGGAAACACTGCATGGTTCAAAATTGGGAAGGGTGTATGCCAGGGATGTGTCCTGTCTCCATACCTTTTCAACCTGTATGCAGAACAGATCATCCGGGAGGCTGGGCTCTATGAGGAGAAATGTGGGGTCAAGATTGGTGGAAGATCTATCAACAATCTGCGTTATGCAGATGACACAACCCTGCTTGCTGAAATTGAGGAGGACCTGAAATGCTTGCTGCAGAGGATAAAGGACTTCAGCCTTCAATGTGGATTGAGGCTCAATGTCAAGAAGACAAAGATTCTCACCAGTGGGCCAATTGGCAGCATCGGGATGGATGGTGAAGAGACTGAGATTGCTCACAGCTTCAGTTTGCTTGGCTCCACAGTCAACACTCTCGGCACCAGTAGCCATGAAATTAAAAGACCTATTGCGATGGAAAAGTCTGCTGTTAGGGACCTCTCCAAAGTACCAAAGAGCAATGGTGTCTCTCTGGAGACTAAGGTGCTTTGATACAGGCCATGGTCTTCACAATCACTTGTTATATATCAGAGAGTTGGACAATGACTAAGGAGGATAGAAGGAGAATTGATACCTTTGAACTGTGGTGCTGGAGAAGAGTGTTGAGGGTACCATGGACTGCTAGGAAAACAAGCAGATTCATTCTGGAAAGGGTTAAACCGGGCGGCTCCTTGGAGGTAAGGATTCTGAGACTTTGTCTAACATACTTTGGACATGTTGTAAGGAGGTACTGGTGCTTGGTGAGGGACATCATGCTTGATAGGTTGGAGGGACAGCACAGGAGGGGAAGGCCCTCTATGAAGTGAATTGATTCAGTGACTGGGGTAATCAGGATGGGTATATCAAAAACAGTATGATTGGCACAGGACAGAGCAGAGTTTAGGGCTGTTGTACATAGGGTCGCTATGAGTCGCAAATGACTGGACAGCACATAACAACAAGAAGAACAATTAACTATGCTAGATCAAAAAGGCAGCATTCCCAAGTCCAAGGATAACTCTCAGAAGGAGCGGAAGAGAAGGGTCCATGGAAATGATACAGTGAGGAAATGGAAAGAGTGCAGTTACACTGTGAATACTGTAATTAATACCACAAAATATGTATGAATGCAAAATCATTTTGCTGTGAAAACTTTTACTCAATCATAGTAAAAAAAAATTCACTGTCAGCAAGTCAAGACAATTCACAGTGATTGTATGCGACTGAGTAGAATTGCCTCATAGAAGTCTCAGTGGCACAGTGGATTAAACACTGGGATGTTAATGAAAAGCCAGCTTTAACCACTTGGCTAAAAATGAGGAAATCTACTTTCTTAGTAAAACTTCAAAACCTAAGGGACAGTTTCAACTTTGTCCTATAGAGTCATAATCAACTCTTTGGCAGTAGGCTTGATCTGATGGGTTTAATCTTCATAGAAACAGACTGCCACATCATTTTCCCATGGAGTAGCTTCTGAGTTCAAACGATAGCCTTTTGGTTAGCAGCTCAATGTTTAGTCATTGTGTTACTATTACATTGGAGCCCTATGTGACAGCTCCACTATGTTTATATGGGAATTATGAGTTGCAACCAATTTGATGGCAAAGAACAACAATTTGGACTGAAAAGATTGAAGCTCACTGTACAAGCAGAAACTATGCAGCAGTGAGTGACGAGTATCAGAGAAGAAGAAAAAAAAAAGCAACATGTATTTTTTTTTTTAACTATAATAAATGTGATCGCAATCTAGGGATCAGGCAAGTCTTACAGTAAGATATACACTATTACTGGGGTCCTTGTTTAAAAAAATGTAACAGTGTTAAGTGAAGTTTTTCCTATGACATTTTTATTATAGTTTCAACTATTTCTGTATCTCCACCATCTCTCTAAACACATTTTGTTCTATTCTACTTCCAACCACAATTCTTCAGCTGAAAACGGATTCCAGCAGATACTCTATGAATTTGTGGCAAATCACTACGAAGCTGTGTTATGTCACTTCTGTAATAATTAATTGACCCTGCTTTAAAAACTTTTATATATATCTTTAAACAAATATTTGGATTTGAGTGAATTTTTACTTTTGGTTGGTCTAATCAAAGTAGTAATTCTAAGCTTTTAAATGTATTAGATGAAATTAAAATGTAAATTGTGACCTTAGGTACTCTAGGGAGATTTTTATTGTATGTGTCCTCTCTTTGACAATGAAAGTGTCACTTAACAGGAGTTACAGAAGACATACCTGCCTTTGCATCCAATTTGTTTTGATATCTTGATTTGAGTGAATATATGAAGAAAATTGAGTCTCAGACATGCAGCTGAGAAAGGGAGGCATATTTTGATAACTATTTCAAATCACTGTGAATAATTTTAAATCTCTATACAGTTTTTTTAAAGGTTATCTGAAAAGTAAAATTTGAAACACTGTGAAAAACTATTTCCTTCTTTTCCAACACTGAATCCATAGGTCTGCCTTATACTGTGGATATATCTTTTCCTCATGTTTGAGTTTTTTAATAATGCACAAGTTATTTGGAAACTATTGTTCACTTGAGTTATGTAGATCTTCCAGATATTGACATATTTCATTGTTTCTGTTTTGTGCTATTAAATACAACTCATAACAATTCTTTGAACGGATCTGAACTCTGTCCTATCCACCTCATCTCTGTCATACTTGAGCTCATTACTGGAAATGCAAAAAAATTTTTAAAAATAAATAAAAATTACATTGATTAATTGTACCATCAATATTACCCAAAAAGCTTTCAACATGCAGAAACTGTCAAATCCACAACAGTGCATACATGTTTTCCAAAATTCTAAATTTTCTCATGAAAGATCAAATGTTATCATGGCAAAATAGTCAGTTGTCTCTGTTATGTGACAGGCTCATTTCATTAATTTTTCTTTTCCCACTTCATTTTTCAGAACATGTGTGCTAAAGATCTTAGGTTTTTTCTCTTTTAAATAAAAATTACGCTGTAATAAAAGAAAACAACAAAAAAGCCCCAAACTGATTTAGTTTTGTTTGACAGATTTCATAGATGCTTTTAATATTCATTGTACCTGGCATACAAAAGTGCTTTATACATATTTCTACTTTATCAGACAGAATATTAAAGTAATATGTACTGAAGTGTTACAATTTAATAAATTTGACAATTTTTACTACTTCATCAAGGGCATTTTAAAATAAAATTTGGTCTTGTTTTTAAAATATGGAAGGGAAGAATACAATGACTATTAATTAGTACTGTTTAGTATTACTACCTAGTCTATACGTGTTCTAAAATTCCAGATATTTTATTCATTATTATTTTGCAACAACAACCAAAAAAAGTCAATACTATGGAGGGGGAAGAAGGGAGCTGTTGTTATGCTGCAAATGCCTGATGTCCTCTTCAGTTTCAGCAAACAAGGTTGTGTCGTCTGCATAACGAAGGTTGTTAAGTCTTCATACAATCTTGATGCCACATTCTCACCTAAACTTAATGACATCTCAAGAATAGATTTCACACATTAAACACTAATGATTAAACAAAAACACAAACACAGGTAAGTTGTGGATGGCATTGAGGATATCAAGCATGAAGAAAGAAAAATCCATTAAAAAAAAAAAGAAAAAACCGACCTAAATAGATGTTAAAAAGAATTCTGAAATTTACCCTAGACCATATAGAAGCTAAAGCATAAGAAATAATAAGGGTTCAACAAAAGATTTCAGAGAGAGAATTCAAGAAAGCAAATTATTATAATGAAATACACAAGAATTGGGGTTAGAAAACCAAAAGAGAAGACTGTAATGGATCCTTAAGCTGAGAAAAACATTCAAGTCTAAAATTATAATATCAAAGAATACTATAGGTAAAAATATCAAAAGATGGAAAGGATACAGAGTCACTGCACCAAAAAGAAATGGCTGGAAGATGTAAAGGACACAGACAAAATTTTCCAAAACGAATTCATTGGTAAACAGCCATTTCAGGAGGTTACATAAGATTAAGAACCAATAGTACAGAAGGAAAGAAACCTAGGCTGCACTGAAATTATTGGCAAAATGTCAGACTTCAGGAATTGATAGAATAATTGAAATGTTTCAGCCAACAGATGCAGCCTTGGATGTGCTCCTCTGTCTAAGCCAAAAAATATGAAAGATACCTATGTGGCCAACTAACTAAAAAAGATCAATATTTGTGCCTATTAAAAAAAAAATTAAAAGGTGACCCAAAAGAATGTAGAAATAACTGAGCAATATCATACACAAGAAAAATTTTGATGAAGATTATAATAAAACCACTGGAGTGGTACATCAACTGGGAATTGACAAGTAATTCAACATGATTAAGAAGAAGCCATAATATGAGAGGTATCATTGCTTATGTCAAATGTATCTTGGGTCTCCAACAAAGTAAGAAAGAAACCCACAGATTGGGAAAAAAAATTGGCAATGACATCTGATAAAAGAAATATTTAACATTTACAGAATACTCAGAATACTCCAGCACCTCAACAAGAAAGAAGGAAACAGCTCAATCACAAAATGAACATAGGATATGAACAGACACATCACCAAAGACATTCAGATGGCAAACAAGCACATGAAGAAATGTTCAAAATCCCCAGCTATCAGAGAGATGCAAATCAAAACAACTATGTGTTATCATCTCACCTCAAGAATAATAGCAAAGTTCAACAGGACAGCAAATAAAAAATGCTAGCAAGGTTGTGGGGAAAAATTCACCCCTGGTGGGAATGTAAAATGGTATAACCACCATGGAAGGTGGTCTGGCGTATTCTCAATAAGTTGGAAACAAAAATAATATTTGATCCAGCAAATCCACTACTGGAATCAACAAAGAAACTAAAGAAACAAGAGCCAGGACTCAAACAGGTGTACACCTATCTATGTTTATGGCTGTGTTATTCACAACAGAAAAGAGATAGTAGCAACCCAAGTGCACATCAACAAAAAGAAAAAGTATGGTACATTCACAAAATTGAATACTATGCAGCACTGAACAACAATGAACTCATAAAACACTACAAAATCTGGGGGAGCATGGAGGACATTATGCTGAGTGAAATATATCACTCACAAAAGGGAAAATATACCACTGGTATAAAATAGGACAGAAATGGGGGGTGTTGGGGAGAAAATGAGGAAAGTGCATAGAAAAGGAACACTGTATTAGAACAGATGATTCAAGAGTACAAAAACTGTTGTTTCTTGATCTGGGCACTGACTACATGAGTGCGTTTAATTTTTAAAAATTACTGAATTGTGCATTTATGGTTTATATCTATCTTTATCTATTTCTTCAATAAATTTTTTGCAGTAAAAAATTCTACAAATGACATCTTATGCTGTTTTAGAAATATGTTACATCTTATTTGTACATATTCTAGATATATATCCAAACTTAATTCATGTACATATAGTGTATACCTGAGGGCAATGATAATTCAGTGACCGAATGGTCACCCTCCACAAGGGAACCTGGAGATTTGGGTTTGGTAGATGGCCAATGTATGTCATGGAAGTCAGTCACCACTTGTTTCTTAGGCTTACATGTACATTGAAAATGTCAAAGATTTCAGAAGAAGTAGAAAGATCTAGGGATCTGATTCTTAATGAAATACTACAGAGTACAGGGCACTCTTTTGCAGCTAATCCTGATGATGACACAGGACCATCACCATTTTATGCCATTTTTAATGTGTTTGCCATGAGTCAGCTGAATAAATGGTAAATAAAATGTAACACTACTTTGTTTGTTGTTTAATGCCGTCAAGTCGTAGACAACTCATAGCGACCCTATGAACGAACAGCCTGAGCACTGTTCGTACAGAGTTTCCGGAGGCAAGCCATTTTGGAAGTGGATGCCGCTCCTGCTTCCAGGCTTGATTTAGTCGGGAAGCTCCAGCCAACACTGTCCACCATGGGTGCCCATTACCACGATTGGCACATCACTGTCACAGGCTTCAGCATCACAGCAACCACATTTTTACCTTGTGCTAAATACTATGGTAGGCCTTGTAGATAGATGAACAAAAAAGACAAGTCTCTCTTTTCACGCAATTTACCGTGTAGTTTATTTGGTCTGAGAAAAAAAAATGGTACCAACAATTCTGTTCAAGGCGGAACCATAATTTATCCGTGGAAGATTCTATGACCCAATTTTTGGTTGTTGTTTATCTTTTTCAACTATTTCCTTTCATAGGAAGTCTCTTTATCCAGATAAAACTTTTATGAATAAAAATTTTCTCCTAAGTCTCTAAAGGTTAAGAATGTCAAATTAACTAGTTGCTAAGATATTTAAATTTGACCACCAAGCCATATTTAAGCTCTGTGAAAGGATAACATTTTATGGAGACTACATTTCTTCTGAGATTGTTTGTTAACAAAGACAAGTGATTTGCAAAAATGCAGGCTCTACATTTTCTTACTTTAAGACTTACATGAGACATTATCCGTTCTCCATATTTCTTTTGGAAGGACACAAAAGGGACATCATTATCTACTCCCCTATCTTTAAATGTGAGAAGCATGTGTCTAATTAAATCTATTGCTTCGTCTTCATTGTTCTGTATGAATAATTAACCTTTCTAACTGCTGACATCAGGAAGGTTTTGAATCCCTATTTAATTTCAAGGGAAAAAGAAATGAGGAATAGGACTAATGCATCTTTAAAGTATTCTTTCTAATCACTTTGGAAGATAGTTAAAAATAAAATATGAGCATTAAAATCTAAAATGTTGATGCTAAAAAGTATTCTGTTTGTTCTTTGGTGATAATGATTTCATTATTAATGTGGGCTTTCTAAAATAATAATGGTCTCTAATGCAATCATTTAGAACAGTATGGTCACCAAACTACTTTCATTAGTCACATGGGGACACTGACAGAGACTGAGACACTATAACTGAGTCACTATAAATCAATTTATATGATCTTTGCAATTGAAATTGCTGGGTGCCAGCTGTGATAATTTCTGTTAATTATCACTCTTTTAAATCTCATTCTTTCTGTAAGTAAGAGATGCACTTTAGGACTTTTTTTATAGTTTAAATTGTTCTGATCATCCTCCTACAGATCTCCTACAAGGTTTCTGGCCTGCTAAGTTGATTTATAATTTAACCTTGAAACAAGGAGAAGCATTAGTCGACTGCTGTTTTAATAAATGGCTTGTCAGCTATTTTACAACTATGGTTATTTCGTTGACTACAGAAATTTTTAGATAACGAGTCTTTGAATTCTTAATTCTTTTAAAGCTTTGTTTGGACATTCCTGACCACATCTGTCATTTTTGCAAATAAATATTTGACTCATAGAAAATTCATCTTTACCCTATCTACATACTTTGATTTTTATCAGATCAACTTGTCAGTTTAAGAAATTGTAAATGTCATGAAATTAGTTTACATTAAACCTTTAAATGATGTGTCTGTGGGAAAAAATTAAAGATGTGTCTTAAAAAATAGCAGTAAGTCTGCATTCAATTCTACTTATTATGATGAAAACAAGTAAAATACGACATTCCTCTTCCCCATCTGATGTATTTCTTTTCATAAAATTTTGTGTCTACAACAATTTGTATTTAAAATAAAAAACCTAGGTGTTACAAACCTTGTCCTGGCCAATAGAAATATCATCAACTTGCATTTATTAATAAATTAATGGATCTGGTCACAGCCTAGGGGAGCTTTGGTGGCATAACCCATAGGAAGCTGGGCTGCAACCAAGGAAGTGACCCTTCTCTGTGGTTCTGAACAATCAGACTCCTCAGGAGAAAGAGTAACAATCTCTTCCTGTGGGATGTGCCACCTGGAGGGTTGGCCATGAGTTAGCTTCAACTTAGTGGCAATGAGTTTTGGGTTTTTGAGCCATACACTGTCAGTGTTACCGTTGTCATGGAACAGAGCTGATTCTGACTCATGGTGAACCCATATGTGTCAGAGTAGAACAGAGAAGGAGATCAGTAGGCTTTTCATCCCCAGTCCTGTTGAGTGAACCTGAACTTCTAAATTTTTGGTTAGTAGCCAAACATTTGAAAAGTTTCTACCAGCAAGCTGCATAGAAGCAAGTCACCAGAGAGATCGACGGAGCGCACAGAGACCAACTTGGTGCAAAGTGGACAGTAAGAATTTGAGTGAGAACTTTTATTAAAATAATTTGTTTGGAAGCTACAGGAGCTGCAGGCCGCCAGCCAAGTCGCTGTGGGACCCACCCGCCAGGAGCAAGCAAGTCAGCAGGAAATTGACTGTTTTCTTAAGCCACACCAACCAGCCAGAAACAAGTGGGTTGGTAGGAATTTGACTGAGTTTGCTCAGGTCCCTCCAACTGGCCAAGAACAAGCGGGTCAGTAGGTATTTGAGTTTTCTTAAGCCCCATTGCACCGAGGGACCCATTGGGGCAGGGGTAACTGGGCAAGGGAACCTCGGTGAGGGCCACTGGGTGAGGGAACCTCGGTAAGGGCCACTGGTTGGGGGCCGGACAGCTGTAATGAGTAGTGACCCCACTCGTGAACACACCTGGACAGATGATACCTGAGTGATGTCCCTGCAAGTTTCTGCCCACCCCTGTGGTCATGTCACCCCTTGCGCCTGCCTCACCCCCCCATTCAGTTCCACACCCATGCTTACACATCCAATCAATCAACTTCCCTTTAACATGTTGCACAAATGACGATAATACGTTGAAGAAAAAAAGAAAGTATTTCTAAGCACAGTTGTCAATTTAAAACTGTGCAGAAATGTATTAATACAGAACACCTTGATTTGACTTACCTACAAGAGGCTGCTCTCACAGACCCTGAACTGAACTTTCCCTTGAGTCAGAAGTTCAGAGAGAAACACAGGTAGGGTAGTTGCCCCATCGATTTTTAGAACATTGTCTTCTGATCAAGAACCTATCAAGGTCACAAAAGAAACAAGCTATCCTACATCCTACGTAAGTGCAAAGCAGGATGTCATCCTCAAAAGGTGACACAGTATCAATGGATTTCCTGAGCCAGAAAATCTAATGGAACTTTCTGACAGAGAATTTAAAAGAACAATGACTGAATATTTTCAATGGGGGAAACACAAACTTGAAGAATTACAGGATACTGCAAACAAAAACTAAGAGGAGGTTAAAAAAACAATCCAGAAAAGAGCAGATAAAACAAAGGAGGCATTAATGGCACTGGAAAAACAAGAAACCAGAATCCAAAATATGAGGTCCAATGTTTCAGATGCTGTCAACACGATGGAGGGACACATGAACAGAGTTAAAGAGATGGAACACAGAAATAGTCAAACAGAAGATAGAATTGTCACCACTGATCTGCTAGAGCAAAAAGCAGAATCATAAAGAAAGGAAAAAGAAGAAAACCCAAGAACAATGCGGGACACCATCAAGAGAAATAACGTGCGTACCATCAGAATCCCAAAAAAGAAGCAAGTAGCTCTTGAGTCACCCCCGCGCAGCTGGCGGCTCTCGTGCGGCCTGCTCTTAGACCCTGCCCTCGCCTCTTTGGTACTTGGAACACTTTTCATCAAGATGCCTGAGGAAGTGCACCATGGAGAGGAGGAGGTGACCTTTGCCTTTTCAGGCAGAGATTGCCCAACTTAAGTCTCTTATCATCAATACCTTCTATTCCAACAAGGAAATTTTCCTTAGAGAGTTGATCTCTAATGCTTCTGATGCATTGGACAAGATTCGCTATGAGAGCCTGACAGACCCTTCCAAGCTGGACAGTGGGAAAGAGCTGAAAATTGACATCATCCCTAACCCCCAGGAACATACTTTGACTCTTGTGGACACAGGCATTGGGATGACCAAGGCTGATCTCATAAATAACTTGGGAAATTGCCAAGTCTGGTACCAAAGCCTTTATGGAGGCTCTGCAGGCTGGTGCAGACATCTCCATGATTGGTCAGTTTGGTGTTGGCTTTTATTCTGCCTATCTGGTGGCAGAGAAAGTGGTAGTGATCACAAAACACAATGATGATGAGCAGTATGCCTGGGAGTCTTCAGCTGGGGGTTCCTTCACAGTTCGTGCTGACCATGGTGAGCCCATTGGTCGGGGTACTAAAGTCATTTTGCACCTTAAAGAAGACCAGACAGAATACTTAGAAGAGAGACGAGTCAAAGAAGTAGTGAAGAAGCACTCATAGTTCATAGGCTACCCCATCACCCTCTGTCTGGAGAAAGAACGAGAGAAGGAAATCAGTGATGATGAGGCAGAAGAAGAGAAAGGTGAGAAAGAGGAAGAGAAGGATGACGAAGAGAAGCCCAAGATAGAAGATGTGGGTTCAGATGAGGAGGATGACACTGGTAAAGACAAGAAAAAGAAAACAAAAAAAATTAAGGAGAAGTACATTGATAGGGAAGAATTGAACAAGACTACACCCATTTGGACCAGAAATACTGATGACATCACACAGGAGGAATATGGAGAGTTCTACAAGAGTCTCACTAATGACTGGGAAGACCACTTGACAGTCAAGCACTTCTCAGTAGAGGGCCAGCTGAAATTCAGGGCATTGCTCTTTATCCCTCGCCGGGCTCCCTTTGATCTCTTTGAGAACAAGAAAAAGAAGAATAACATTAAACTTTATGTTCGTCGTGTGTTCATCATGGACAGTTGTGATGAGTTGATACCAGAGTATCCGAACTTCATCTGTGGTGTGGTTGACTCAGAGGATCTGCCCCTCAACATTTCTCATGAAATGCTGCAACAGAGCAACATCTTGAAGGTCATCCGCAAAAACATTGTCAAGAAGTGCCTTGAGCTCTTCTCTGAGTTGGCAGAAGACAAGGAGAACTATAAGAAATTCTATGAGGCATTCTCTAAAAACCTGAAGCTTGGGATACATGAAGATTCTACTAACCAGCGTCGCCTTTCTGAGCTACTTCGCTATCACACTTCCCAGTCTGGAGATGAGATGACCTCTCTCTCAGAATATGTGTCCCGCATGAAGGAGACCCAGAAGTCCATTTATTACATCACTGGTGAGAGCAAAGAGCAGGTGGCCAACTCCGCTTTTGTGGAACGAGTGCGCAAGCAGGGCTTTGAGGTTGTGTATATGACTGAACTTATCGACGAGTACTGTGTGCAACAGCTCAAGGAATTTGATGGGAAAAGCCTGGTTTCTGTCACCAAAGAGGGCCTAGAACTACCTGAGGATGAAGAGGAGAAAAAGAAAATGGAGGAGAGCAAGGCCAAGTTTGAGAATCTCTGTAAGCTCATAAAGGAAATTTTGGATAAGAAGGTTGAGGTGACAATTTCCAATAGGCTTGTCTCTTCACCCTGCTGCATCGTGACTAGCACATATGGCTGGACAGCCAATATGGAGCGGATCATGAAAGCACAGGCACTTCGGGACAACTCGACAATAGGCTACATGATGGCTAAACAGCACTTGGAGATTAACCCCGATCATCCAATTGTTGAAACACTGAGACAGAAAGCCGAGGCAGACAAGAATGATAAAGCTGTTAAGGACC
>NW_006399768.1:29350523-29381321 GCF_000299155.1 Elephantulus edwardii | reverse complement strand
AAAAGTTGCAAATAGAGATACCATTTGACCCAGCAATTCCACTACTGGGAATATACCCCAAAGAGACCATAACCAACATCCAAGCAGATATATGCACACCCATGTTTATTGCAGCTTTGCTCATAACAGCAAGAAGTTGGAAACAACTTAAGTGCCCATCAACAAACGAATGGATAGAGAACCTGTGATATAGTCACACAATTGAATACTACGCTGCTATGAAGCATGCATATAGTTGATACCAAAGCCATGTAGACACACCACCAAAATAGAAAACTACAGGCCAGTATCTCTTAGGAACATTGATGCAAGGATTTTTAATACTAGCTTATATGCATGGGGATAGTAAATGTATGCACGATTAAACATAGGGATATGTAAGAGTAATACATTAATGTATATATATAATATGAATGGGGATATACAATATATGCACAATATACATAGGGACATGTAAGATTAATAAATTAATGTATATATATATAATATGAATGGGGATACATATAACAAAGAACTTCCTGCATAATCCCCACAAACTAGACTCCCACCAACTCATCACTCAATTATACTATTATCAAAATTGTTCAACATGATACCACTCACTATATAATCTGACCCAACATTTAACCATACCATTAATATCAACTCAATCAATACCTCCATTAATACTCCCCCAAAAACTACCTTACTAGACCCCCACGCCTCAGGATACTCTTCAGTAGCCTTTGCAGTAGTGTACCCAAATACCACCAACATACCACCCAAATAAACTAAAAACACTATAAGACCTAAAAAAGACCCGCCAGAACTAATAATCAATCCACATCCTACTCCACCACTTAAAATTAAACCTAAACCCCCCAAAATAGGAGAAAGCTTAGAAGAAACCCCAACTATTCCTAAAACAAATATTGCACTTAACAAAAAAACAGTATAAGTCATTATTATTCCTACATGGCTTAATACCATGACCAATGACATGAAAAATCACTGTTGTTATTCAACTATAAGAACCTAATGACCAACATTCGCAAAACCCACCCACTCCTGAAAATCATCAACGATTCATTCATCGACCTCCCAACTCCATCCAATATTTCCTCATGATGAAACTTCGGTTCACTCCTTGGATTATGCTTAATAATCCAAATTCTAACAGGACTATTTTTAGCAATACATTACACCTCAGACACTTTAACAGCTTTCTCATCAGTCACTCACATCTGTCGAGATGTAAATTATGGCTGATTAATCCGATATCTTCACGCAAACGGAGCTTCACTATTCTTCATCTGCCTATTTATCCATGTGGGACGAGGACTCTATTACGGATCATATCTATTCCCAGAGACATGAAATATTGGAGTAATCCTACTGTTCGTCACTATAGCTACAGCTTTCATAGGCTACGTCTTACCATGAGGACAAATATCATTCTGAGGCGCTACAGTCATCACTAATCTATTATCAGCAATTCCATATATCGGTACTACCCTTGTTGAATGAATTTGAGGGGGCTTTTCCGTAGATAAAGCTACTCTGACCCGTTTCTTTGCCTTCCACTTTATTTTACCTTTCGTAATTGCAGCCCTAGCAATAGTCCATTTGTTCTTCTTACACGAAACAGGATCCAACAACCCTACAGGTCTAATTTCTGACTCTGATAAAATTCCATTTCACCCCTATTACTCTATCAAAGACTTCCTAGGCGTTATTTTAGTTCTCCTTCTACTTCTCTCATTAGTTCTTTTCTCACCCGACTTACTTGGCGACCCTGACAACTATACACCAGCTAACCCTCTCAATACTCCTCCCCATATCAAGCCAGAATGATATTTCCTATTCGCTTACGCTATCCTTCGATCTATCCCTAATAAACTTGGAGGAGTCCTAGCCTTAATTCTATCTATTCTTATCTTTATCATCTTTCCACTTCTCCATACCTCTAAACAACGAAGCCTCATATTCTGTCCAATCAGCCAGTTCCTATTTTGAGTATTAGTAGCAGACCTATTCACACTTACTTGAATTGGAGGACAACCAGTAGAACACCCCTACATCATCATCGGCCAGCTAGCATCAATCTTATACTTTACATTAATCCTCGTAATTATACCTATTGCTGGCCTAATTGAAAACCATATGCTAAAATGATAGTTAAAATCAAGTCCTAATAGTATAACAATTACTGTGGTCTTGTAAACCACCAATGGAAATTAATTTCCTTAGGACATCAGAAAGAAGACTCATACATCTCACCTCCAGCACCCAAAGCTGGCATTCTAATTAAACTACTTCCTGCTTATTTACACGCTATGTATATGCATATATTGTATATCCCCATTCATATTATATATATACATTAATTTATTAATCTTACATGTCCCTATGTATATCGTGCATATAAAATCCTGGACAATAGAACCCATTGAAAATAATTCACCATGACCAAGTGGGGTTAATAACAGGTATGCAAGGATGGTTCAACATAATGAGAAACAATATAATTCATCACATTAACAAAGCAAGAAAAATAGTCAATGTAATTCATCACCTTAACAAAACTAGAGCAAGAACCACATGATTCTATCAATTGATGCAGAAAAAGCCTCTGACAATATCCAACACCCTTCCTTATTATTGTTGTTGTTGTTGTTGTTATGTGCCATCGCGTCGCCTGCGACTCATAGCAACCCTATGGACAACAGCCCTAAACTGCGCTCTGTCCTGTGCCAATCGCACTGTCTCTGACACTCCCATCCCAATTATCCCAGTCACTGAATCAATCCACCTCATAGAGGGCCTTCCTCTCCTGCACTGTCCCTCCACCCTCCCAAGCATGATGTCCCTCTCTAAGGACCGGTCTCTCCTGAGAATTAGAGGGGAATTTCTTCAACATAGTAAAAAGTATATACACAAACGCAAGAGCCAACATTGTTCTCAATGGAGAGATTAAAAGCATTCCCCTTCAGAAAAGGAACTAGGGAAGTATGTCCACTATCATCTCTCCTATCAAAATTGTATTGAAAGTCTTAGCAATATCAATAAGGCAAGAGAACGAAATAAGATGTATCCAAATTGGCAAAGAGGAGGTAAAATTATCTCTCTATGCAAATGATATAATAGTATACTTAGAAAACCCTACTCAGCAAGAAAATTACTGGACATAGTTGACCAATTCAGCAAAGTGGCAAGATACACAATCAACATACAAATTTCAGTTGGATTTCTCTACAGTGACAAAAAGAATACAGAGCTGGAGCTAAGAAAAACAATATCTTTCACAACAGCTAATAACAAGATTAAATATTTGAGAGTAAATGTAACCGGAAGCACAAAGGATCTACTCAAAGAAAATTACAAGAAACAAAAAGAGACCTGGAGAAATGGAAGAATGTCCCTTGCTCATGGATAGAAAGACTCAATATTGTGAAAATGACAATTCTACCAAAGGCAATTTACACGTTCAATGCAATCCCAATATAAATACCAATTCCATCCTTCAACGAGATGGAAAATGCAATCTCCAATTTCATTTGGAATGGAAAGAGGCCCTGAATAATCAAAGCACTCCTTAAAAAGAGAGACAAGGCAAGAAGCATCTCACTCCCTGATTTCAAATCCTACTACACTGACATAGAGGGAAAGACAGTGTGGTCCTGGTACAATGACAGACACATAGATCAATGGAATCGAATTGAGAATCCAGAGATCAACCCATCTATCTATGGTCAACTGATTTTTGACAAGGATATGAAATCAGTTAAGTGGGGAAATGACAGCCTTTTCAACAAATGGTGCTGGCAAAATTGGAAAACTATCTGTAGGAAACTCAAGCAAGATCCACACCTCACTCCGGACACAAAAACCACCTCCAAGTGGATCATGGACCTAGGACTAAAACCAAGGACTATACATTTCATTAAAGAAAAGCTTCGAAGAAATCTAGAAGTCCTAATCCACAACATAAACCGTCTTCTAAGCGACCTGAAAAAAATCTACAACCAAGAGAGGATAAAATAGATGAATGGAACCTACTAAGAATCAAATCCCTATGCACAGAAACTTCTCCAACAGGGTAAAAAGGGAAGCCACAGCCTGGGGAAAAAATTTTGGTAATGACATGTCAGACAAGGGACTTATATCTAGGAATTATGAAATACTAGAGCAGCACAACAAGATGAAGGTAAATAACCCAATTGAAAAATGGGCACAGGATACTGACACTTCACCAAAGAAGACATATTCAAATGGCACACAAATTTTAAAAAAAAGTTTAAAATCCCTAGCTCTAAGAGAGATGCAAAACAAAACAACTATAAGATATAATCTCACCCCAGAAAGAACAGAAAAAGTTAACACAAGAGCAAACATCAAATACTGGCAAGACTGTGGATAAATTGGAACCCTTATTCACTGTTGGTGGGAGTGTAAAATGGTGCAACCACTGTGGAAGGCTGCATGGTGCTTTCTCAAAAAGTTGGAAATAGAAATACTATTTGACCTAGCAATTCCACTACTGGGAATATACCCTAAGGAAACCATAATGCCACCTAAGCAGATATATGCACATCCATGTTTTTGTGGCTTTGTTCACAATAGCAAAGAGTTGGAAACAATCCAAGCACCCATCAACAAATGAATGGATGGAGAAGCTCTGGTATATTCACACAATGGGGACCAGAAAAGACAGGGTAATAGTGAGCATAGTCCAATGAATTTTTTTCTTTTTTAAAACAATGAAACAGTCTTATTAATATCTGGGTTTCTAACTTGGGAATGGGGCACAGTATCTGGCTTCTTCATTCTGAACAAGGGCATTGAGATAAAGAGGGAAGGGGACCCCACTTTTAACATTTTACTGGTGGTCCTGGTTGAAGCTGCATGCCTTCTTGTTCAGTTAGAAGATATTTTCCTGACGTTTACTGCCCTCTGAACTGCAAAGTATTTACCAAGGTGGGTTCAATGGGGATGGTTTGCTGAACCCTAATACTCCATCTTCCTTTGTTTCTTTAGTTGGCAGTTCTATTTCCCTTTTGTCTCTGGAACTGAGTTCAGGGTTCAGGTCAGGAACAAGACTCAGTATTAAAGTTACCTATAGGAAAGGGAACAAACCTAGACAGAACAAACTTGTGAGTTATAATGAGAAGGCCTTTGTGGGTGTTACTTAAAGATGTACTGGGGAAAGAGGTACAGGAAAGTGGCGTAGATAAAATTCCCTGTAGACACTCAGTGGCTCTCCCAGTGAACTGATGGCTCTCCCCAGGGGTCAGGCATCATTCCCAGGAGCTGGGTGGCTCTCCCCAGAGGGCTGGGTGGCAAACCACGGGGCCAGACAGCTGTCCATGGGGGCCAGGTGGCACATACTGAGGGCCAGGCAACACACTCCCCAACCCTGCCCCCCGGCCAAGGTCAACACCCTGCACCCCACTGAAGGCCAGGGACAGCACCCCTGGTTCCAGCAATGCCACCACTTCCTTCCCTCCACTAAGTGGTCCAACTGCAACTCGAAGTAGGCATCACTATCCTCACCCTCTAAAAATGGAGAAGGGGCTTTGAGAGTGGTGGACAGACCCGCTGTTGAAACTGTTGTCAGCAATAGTCAAAAAAATCAAGATTGAGGAGATCTCCTGACCAGGATCTGTTATTGTTGTTGTTAAACGTCATCGAGTCATAGACAACCCATAGCGACCCTGTGAACGAAAGACCTGAACACTTTGCATAACTTTCATCATTTCTCTAAGTACACAGAATTTCTGTAGGCAAGCTATTTCAGAAGTGGATGCCACTCCTGCTTCTAAGCTTGTTTTAATCTGGGAGCTCCACCAAACACTGTCCACCATGGGTAACCATTATCACATTTGTCACATCAGTGTAATAGTGTTCAGCATCACAGCAACCATGAGTTGCGTCTGTACAGTCAATTAAAAGACCAGTGATAAGCCACTTAGAAGAATGTTTGACCAAAAACAATTAAAACCAGGCCTGAGAGCCGCAGATTAAAATCACCCACCTTTGTTTGATAGCCTAACTTTGTTTCCATTAGGCCCACAGGGCTGTCTCTGGTCAAAGCAATTCTATAAACAACAGATCTAGTCCTTGCCCTATCCTACACCATCCTCACAATCTGAGGCAAGATCCGAGATGATCTTCCGTATTTAGTCCTTCACCTTTTGCGGCTCCAGTGTCATGGCTGCCCACCTCTCCAACTGTCCCCTCCTGTACTGGAGGTTTATGGCTGCTCGCATCGGCCACTACTGGGGGTTCTGTCGCACTGGCCATGGTGCCTGGTGTCTGCTGCCCAGTCCAGACTGGGGAACCCATGAGCTCCAGCCATGACAGTCCCAGGAGTCACAGTGGCACAGGCCTGGCGGTGGGTGGAGGGCTGAAGTGGGACTCACCCATGTTTTTTCAAGAATCTTTTTCCTTTTGATGTTGAGCCTCAATCCATATTGAATATCAGTAGTAAAGTGTTTGGCTATTTAGGGATGTACAAACTGTGGGCTGTTGAGGGCCATGGTGGCCTATTTCAATGTGGCTTGTCGCGCCTCCAGCTCCTCATGCTGCTTCTCCCACCACCACCATCTTTGTTCCCTTTATTTATTATTTTAAAAGAGCTATTCTTTTTAAAATAAACATCTAAAATATTTATAAATAAAACCATATAGCATCTGCTATTTTCTAAAAAGTCATGTTGTATAGATAAATGAATGGGACAGAACCTTCCCTGAGTCAATAATTGGCATAGCGGTTGAGAGAACAATAGATGAGGTACATTATGTGCTCTCTCACTGGTTCCCTAGTGGTAAAGAGCTGTACGGCCAACCAGGTGCAGCTTCTTACCACTAGGTCACCAAAGCTCCTTGAAAGAAAGGCATGCAGTTCAAATCTACCAAGTGCTTCATAGAAGAAAAACAGACAATCTCCTCCCCTTTAATTTACTGCTTTTAAAGATACACTTCTGGAAGCAGGGGTGTCATACACTTCCTAAACAACATGCCTCCGGAAACTCTATTGAACGTTGATAAATGTCAATAGTTGTAGAGGGGCTTCAGGTCTTTTGTTCATAGGGTCACTGAGTCATGCTCAACTCAAAGGCAATGGATAACAACAACAAATATCTACTGGAGGGGCAGCTATGAGTTGGTTCTGACTCAATGGCACACAACAACAGTTGTGTATGTTCAAAATATTCTAATAAGGTATTAAAAAGAAGAATGTTTCTATAGTTAAATAAATCTTGCTCTGAAGAATGGACAAATGGTAAAATCTGTATTAATTTTTTATCCCAGTATTATATAAATAGCATTTCATACTATGTTTTATATCATTTGTTACTGTTACCATTGTATTCTAACTGAAATAATTGATATAATGACTACTTTGTTAGTGGATTGTTTTTTCAGAATTTATGATATAGAATTTTAATCTTAACACTAAAATACCTTTTGCTAATACTAAAATGCTTTTCTTATGACTATTTACCACCCCCCCCAACTCCTATGAACTGGAATAAATTTGTTAGAAGGGTTTTGAGTATTCTCCATGTTCCTTTTATTGAAGAATGTTCCTTTCAGTTTATTTTTCTACCTTCTGCTTACAGAGTGCATCCAGATTAAATTGTAAACATTGAATGTCCGTATTAGTTACCAGCAGTTACTAGATATTAAGCATATGAAACATACCGTAATAAGTACTACAAAAAGAAATACTAGAAGTAGGCAACTTTAAAAAAAATAATTTATTATTTAAAAAAACTTAAAAATTGAAAGCTTTTAGTGAGAAATTACATTATGTATACAGATGAGTTGTGGGAGGATATCAAGAGTATCATCCAGGAAGAGAGCAAAAGGTCATTACAAAGACAGAGGAGGAAGAAAAGACCAAAATGGATGTCAGAAGAGACTCTAAATATTGCAGTGGAGCACTGAGAAGCAAAACAGAAGAATTCAAGATAGTAAAGAGCTGAACAGAAGATTTCAAAAGGCAGCATGGGAAAACAAAGTAAAATATTACAATGGAATATGCAAGGAGCTGGAGTCAGAAAATCAAAAAGGCTGAGCTCACTTAGCATTTCTTCAGCTCAAGGAACTGAAGAACAAATTCAAACCTCGAGTTGCTATGATTAAGGATGCTTTCGGCAGAATATTAAATGATCCAGAAAGTAGTAAAAAAAGATGGAAAGAGTATACAGAGTTACTGTATCGAAAGGAATTGGCAGACACAGAAGAGTTTCGTGAAACAAGAGCCTATGGTGATGAAGAAAGAAGTTCAAGCTGCTTTGAAGGAATTAGCAAAAAATAAAGCCCCAGGATAGATGGTATACGAATTGACATATTTCAACTAAAAGATGCTGCCCTGGATGTGCTCACCAAGTTGTGCCAAGAAATCTGGAGAACACTTGGCCAACTGACTGGAAGAGATCTGTATTTGTTCCCATTCCAAAGAAAGGTGACCCAATAGAGTGTGGAAATTATATAACAGTATCATTGCTATCACATGCAAGCAAAATTCTACTGAAGATTACCCAAAACCATGTGCAACAATGAATGAATGGAAATCCAAAGTCTCTGTAAATTTTTACTGAAATTAATAATAAATTTATATTTAAAAAAAATTTAAAAAACAAAACAAACCCAAAAACAACCAACCGACTGGAACAGAACATCAGCAGAGAACTGCCAGAAGTCCAGGCTGGGTTTGGAAGGGGTCGTGGTACTAGGGATATTGTTGCTGATGTTAGATGGATCTTGGCTGAAAGCAGGGAATACCAGAGGAATGTCTATCTGTGTTTCATTGATTATGCAAAGGCATTTGACTGTGTGGATCATAACAAACTGTGGCTGACTCTGAGAAGAATGGGAATCCCCGAACATTTAATTGTGCTAATACGAAACCTATACTTGGACCAAGAGGCAGTCATGAAACACTGCATGGTTCAAAATTGGGAAGGGTGTACGCCAGGGATGTATCCTTTCTCCATACCTTTTCAACCGATATGCAAAACATATTATCCAGGAGGCTGGGCTCTACGCGAAGTGTGGCATCAGGATCGGTGGAAAATCCATCAACAATCTGCATTATGCAGATGACACAACCCTGCTTGCTGAAACTGAGGAGGCCCGAAGCGCTTGCTGCAGACGGTCAAGGACTGTAGCCTTCAATATGGATTACGGCTCAATATCAAGAAGACAAAGATTCTCACCACTCGGCCAACTGGAAGCATCAGGATGGATGGTGAAGAGATTGAGATTGTTTAGAGCTTTAGTTTGCTTGGCTCCACAGTCAACACTCTTGGCACCAGCAGCCAGGAAATTAAAAGAGAGAAATGAGAAAGTCTGCTGTTAGGGACCTCTAGATTATTGAAGAGCAAAGGTGTCACTCTGGAGACTAAGGTGTGTCTGGTCTTTGCAATCACTTGCTATGCATCAGAGAGTTGGACAATGACTAGGGAGGATAGGAAAACTGATGCCTTTGAGGTATGGTGCTGGAGAAGAGTATTGAATGTACCATGGACTGCTAAGAAAACAAACAGGTTCTTCCTCAAGAGGGTTAAACCAGGCTGCTCCTTGGAGGCAAGGATTCTGAGGCTTCATCTGACATACTCTGTATACGCTGTAAGGAGAGACCGGTTCTTGGAGAAGGACATCATGCCTGGGAGGGTGGAAGGACAGCACAGGAGAGGAAGACCCTCTATGAGGTAGACTGATTCAGTGACTTGGGTAATCGGGGTGGGTGTGTTGGTGACAGTGAGACTGGCACAGGACAGACAGAGCAGGGTTTAGGGCTGTTGTACATAGGGTCACTATGAGTCCCAAGTGACTCGACGGCACATAACAAGAACAACATACGTAACAAGCAAATGTTATATAGCTATATATGTGACTATAAAGTATTATGGATGAAATTATCTCAGGTAATAGACAAGCTACAGGTAGGCAGTTTTCTAAGTGATGAAAGTCACTGTAGCCAAGTTAGGCTTAAGCTGTGAGCAAGCTTTTTTTTTTTTTTTTAAAAAAAAATAGACCTTTTGATGTTACTAAAGAGTCTAATTTATGAAATAACTTGATGAGAATACTATAAAACTATTTCTGCAGTCAGATTTGATCAACCTCACGTTTCATGGCAATATTTTTTCCTCTTGAACATGCACAATTGCCATTTCAAAATTCTCACTTTAAACTGAATTTATCACATAGCCTTTCTTCCTTTCCATTTGCTTTATTTCCTGTCTTCTCAGGATTCAACCAGTCTACCAGGTTGAAAATGTAAAATTTGCTGGAAATTTAAAATTTCTATCTTTCCGTACATCACAATAGCCTAATTAATTTACTTAAATATTTTACTCCTCTTTATCCTTTCTCTCTCCAGTGGCTGCCTTTTAAAGCTTTCTGTATTCTCATTTTCAAACTGACCTGTATTCCTCTAGTCTCTTTCCTTTTCCTGCTTCCCATACACTTAAATCCCAGACTGCATGATTTTGTTCTACTCTACATAGATAGCATGGGCACCTGACTTTTTATATCCACTATTAAAGCCTTTCTAGAACATATAAAAACAGATGCATCTAGCTCATGAGATTTTTCATGCATTTATCTTTTTTTCTTAGTATTTGTTACATTCCTTGCAAAGGAGTCCAGTTTTTCCAACAAACATCAATAACCAATTATAACAAAAAGAAAATAAAAAAAGAAACTAAACAGTAAACACACCTGAAATTTTCCCTTCAATTGGAAACATGAAATAGCAAATCTCCTAAGCATTCTAGCATACAAAACTCTTAAGCACAAAAAACAAAAAGAAGCAAATTTCTTGGAGAAGTAATAGTCAGATTGCTCCTTGGAGGCAATGATGATAAAGCTTCATTTTCACATACTTTGGGTATGTTGCTATTCCTTTGAGAAGGACATCTACTTGGAAAGGTGAAGAGTTGGTGAAACAGAGGAAGATCCTTAACCAAATGGATTGACACAGCGACTGCTGAAATGGGCTTGTGTGTGTCAGATATTGTGAAGATGGCACAGGATGGAACAGAAGTTCAGATCTGTTATTGACAGAGTCACTATGGGTTGTACTCAATTCAGTGACACCTAACAACTGCCAATTGGCCTGGTGGTGATGATCTTTTGTTTTCTTCATGTTGGGATGCAGTCCACACTGATGGCTGCAATTTTTTACTTTCTGCAGCAAGTGCTTCAAGTCCTCCTCAGTTTTTGGTGAGAAATGTTATTTGCACAACATAGGTTGTTGATGAGTCTTCCCCTAATCCTAATGCAACATTTTTCTTCATAAATTCCAGACTTTTAAATGATCTGCTCTGCATGTAGATTGAAAAGGCATGATTTTTCTTCTTGATTTGGAACTGTGCAATGTTTCCTTGCTCTTTTCAGACAACAGCTTCCTGGTCTAGGTATAGGTTTCTCATGAGCACAACCAGTTGTTCTGGGATGGGATTCTTCTCAACATTAGCCACAAATTTTTGTGATCCACTCACTCAAATGCTTTTGCATAATAAATAAAACACAAATAGACATCTTTCTGGTACTCTCACCTTTTGCACAAGACCCATTTTCTAAACTCGTTATTTTTTGGCAGTTCTATATTGATGTCTTTTCCAATTGTTTTTAGGTAATTTTCTGCAAGATTCTGCTTGCATGTGATATTACTCAATAATTTCTACATTCTGTTGGATCACCTTATTTTGAGAATGAGAGTATGTATGTCTTCTAGTCAATTGGCTAGGTAGCTGTCCAGATTTCTTGACACACAATCTGATAAGCACATCCAAGGCTGCATTATTTCCCAAGGTAAGTGGTTAGCTATTCTATGGAAGAAAAGTGGGCAATCTACTCTGTGGTTTACATCCTCTGAAAACCCACTAGAGGTTTAACTATAAGTTGGTTTTAACTGGATGACAATGTGCTGTTTGTTATTATAAACTGTTCTATCAGGCATACATGTTTTTCATCTCATATACTATGGACATGTTGGCAGAGTGGCCAATTCTTGGAAAAAAGTATCATACTTGAAAGGGTACAGGATCAGAGAAAGAGGAAGACCCTCAACCAGATGGGTTGATACAGTGACTTTAACAATGGGGTCAAGTATATCAGAAATGGTAAAGATGGGACCAAACAGGGCAATGTTCACTCATGTTTTCATAGGATCATTGAGTCATAGGTGATTCAATGGCACCTACCAATAGCAATACATTTTTAAAAATATTTCCTGGCAAGTTTTCACATGTATAAGCTACAGTAT
This sequence comes from Elephantulus edwardii, assembly GCF_000299155.1. Lineage (NCBI taxonomy): Eukaryota > Metazoa > Chordata > Mammalia > Macroscelidea > Macroscelididae > Elephantulus > Elephantulus edwardii. The sequence continues at coordinate 29,369,060 of NW_006399768.1, read as the reverse complement.
TTTGTTCTTTTGTACACAGGGTCACTATGAGTACACTGTCTCTGAAAAGAAATCATTAATGCATCCAATGCCAAACTATTTCCAAACCAGTAACACTCTTTTCCATCAACAGCAATGTGTGAAATTCCCAATTTTTCACTTAACCAACACTTACATGTTAACCAAAAGACCATGTATCTCCGGTGGTTCAAACCACCAGAAGCTCAATATTAGCACTCAACTCCAAGTCAGGTGCGGACTGTGGAACAGACCTTCAATTAGTCATGTGCAATGCAAGTTCAACTGAAATTAAAAAATAATATACAAGGTAACAAGAGGCTGCACTGCAATCCCAGAGATGTGCCTTTTCTTTTACCTGTTTTTAATGACCTTTTGCTTTTTTCATGGATGGTATCATCTGTCAACTCATCCAGCCTTCCTTCATTAGTGTTTAATGCTCGAGCCTATTTTTGAGGTGGTTTTTAATTCTGGTGGGATAATATTTAAGATTGTATTTTTGTTCTGTGTACTTATTTTTTATTATGATATGTGTGTACGTGCGTGTGTGTGTGTATGTACTGTCAAATCAGGTTTGACTGGTACAGGAGGAGATTGCCCCTCCTTCTCCAGCAGAGCATCTGGTGGATTCGAACCATGTATCTCATTCCTTGGAAAGAGACATCATGCTTTGGCAGGTAGAGGGTTAGCAAAAGAAGACCATCAATCAAATGGACAGACACAGTGCCAACTGCATCAATGGATTCAAGTATGTCAAAAAGTATGAGAATGGCATAGATTAGAACAGGATTCTGATCTGCTGTTTACAATGTTGCTGAGTCATATTTGATTTGATGGCATCTAACAATTAGAAATAAGAATGTCCTCAGGCAGAAAGCTGGACAAGATATTAAGTGAAATAAATCACTGGTGCTTTTCTCTGCATTGTGAGGCTGAAACAAGTGGAGCTCTCTGAGGCCTCTGACCTGAGAAAACAAACTGTATCACTATTCACTTGTTGTTAATGGAATCTTTAAATGTTTCTGCTTTATCACTTAGTAATAAAGAGATATGTGTTTAGACTTAGGTCAGTGTTAAAGGGGATCATCTCCCTTTAAGGGCAGTGGTGGTGGCAAAAGCAGTAATTAATGAGAGTCATTCCAGGAAGAGAACTCTCCCAGAACAGAACCAGTTCCAGGGAGAGAAAATGCTTTTCTCAGGTGCAGGTGGAAACACACCTATATTTCTTTTGTTATTCCATTAATTTAACCAGCCCAATAGGCCTTGTTGCTAGAAGCTGCTGAGTTAGCCCTAACTCGTAACAACTCTTTGTATAACAGAACAAAACCCTGCCCAAACTTGCATCATCCTCACAATCTCTGTGGCCCATGTTGTGGTCACTGTGTCAATCTATCTGAGGGTCTTCCTCTCCTTTTCCAAACATATTGTCTTTTTCTGGGGACCTGCTTGTTCTGACAAGCCTCAAGAATGTGAGACAATTCACCATTTGCCTCTAAGGAACGTCTTGAATGTATTTCTTCTTATTTGCAGTCCATAATGTACTAACATTACCAGTTTACAGGCATCAATAATTCTGTTATCATTTCCCAACTTTTACATGCATAAAGCAAGTGAAAATACCATGGCTTAAGTTAAGGACAATTTAGTCTTAAAATGGACCTCCAAGGACCATTTTAAAGTGCTAAAAGAGCAAGGATGTCTTCTAGCCTGTTGTTATGTGCCATCGAGTCGTTTGCAACTCATAGAGACCCTATGTACAACAGCCCTAAACCCTGCTCTATCCTGTGCCAATCTCATTGCCTCTGACACACCCATCCCGATTACCCCAGTCACTGAATCAATCCACCTCATAGAGGGTCTTCCCCTCCTGCACTGTCCCTCCACCTTACCAAGCACGACGTACCTCTTCAAGGACCTGTCTCTCCTTACATGTCCAAAGTATGTCAGACGAAGCCTAGAAAGGCAGAAATCCCTGCCTCACAGTATGACTCTGAGAATGTTGTTAGGTGATGTTGTATGACTATGACTCACTGTATAAATAACAGATCTGAACCTTGCTCTATCCTGCACCACCCACATGCTCTATTATGTTCAAGCCATTGTAGTAGTCACCGTGTAAATCCATCTCTCTCACTGCTGTCAACCTTTCTTGACATTGTCTCTCTCTCCAAGGACCAGTTCTTCCTAAAATATAGCTAAAATAAGTGAGATGAAGTTTAACCATCCTTGTTTCTAAGGAGCACGCTGGTTGCACATCTTTCAAAACAGATTTGCTTTTTTCCTTTTGACAGTCTACAGTATCAATCAATACTCTTCACCAACACCACAATGTAAAGGCATAATTATTCTTTGGTCTTATTTACTGTCCAACTTTCAGTTGTATAGGAAACAACTGAAAATATGGCTGAGGTCAGGCACACTGTAGTCTTTAAAATAAAAATATCCATTATATGAAGTTAAAGTACACTAATTCCAGGTGTAACCTATTGCTCTGTAACAAACTGACACAAGAACTTAGGTAGCTTAAAACACTTTTTGTTCACCATTTTGCAAATCAAAAATCTAAGTGAATATTTAAGTGTTTTCATCCATCTATGTGGTCTAATGGATCGCAGAAGCTGAGAGACCCTCTCAGGTTTCTAGCTCCCTTACACTATCTGAATCTCAACACTCTTTCCACTTGTCCTACAGAGATTCCTCATGTGGCTAAGCCTTTGCTCAAACACGGTGACCTTAAGGTTATTACACTTAGATTGACTCCCAAGACAGCAAGGCAGTAGCTGTCAGCCCTCTTAAAAGACTAGGCCTGGAATTGGTACATCACTTACTCTATTCACTAATTGAATTAATAAAGTGGTCACAGACTAGCTGAGCCTCAAGAGGTAGGGAAACTCACCAATTCTCAGTGGAAGGATTGTCAAAGAATTTGCAATTATCTTTAATCAGCCATAATAAAAAGATGTAAACAACACAAAAAAAAATCTGAAAATAGTCTGGCTGCATTAAATAAGTATGAGATACTACTATGTATTGTGTATCATATATATTATATAGGTAGTGTATGACTGATAGTTTAATAATTCTACATTAATAGTCAGAATAATAAAAATTCTCTTAAGTTTAGGACTCCTTTGATTTATATATGTGTTTTTAATGACTAACTTTTTGAGTAGCAGGAAGCATTTTATGACATAGTGCTAAGGTGTTAGGAGTATTAAGAATAGTTTATTAATGTCCAGGGCATCATTCTAGCCTACCTAATGCCTTTGATTTACTAAAGTTGCAAAAGTTAAGCTGACTTTTTACAAACGGAGTTAACTTTTGCCACATGGTGCAGAAAAGCTCTGTACAGGTGTCCACTGACATCTGAGAAATTCACTTTGGGGTCATGGAGAGAAGAAGCTCAAGTCCTAATAAAAACCACATGTTAACCATTAATGTTCATTTACCAAATCCTGCTTAAACTCTTGTACTCTCAAAGCTAATTTCTTCCAATTGCCTTTTAATTATAGTCTCTCGCTCAGAGTTCCAAATATAATGGTTTTTTAATATAACTTGCACTGTTCTGGATCCAGTGTAGGAAGTAATCATGCAATTTATTCAGTCAGAGTCAATGCATTAGTAATTAAAACCCAAGCACACATGGATTTCTGCACATACATATACTCAGCAGGAAAGTAATAGTGAGAATTTGACAAACCTACTTTTGGGTAGGTTTCTATACATTTTAAATGCATCGATATATACTGTAGCTACAATGAATCAAATATTTTTTCTGGGAAAACTATGCCTAGTACATACGACAGAATTAAGACAAACAGCTGTTAATGGTTTATTTTAAACCAGGCAAGCTTAGCCTTTGGTAAATATTCAGTAAGTTAGTTTTTCACTACACAAGGTGTTGGGAGATGAACAGACTCTGTGTCCTCTACCCTTTTTATAGGAGGAAATAGGGAACTGGTTTTTTCCTAGTATTAGAAATAAAATGTAATTTAGAAAACACAATTAAGACCTTTATAGTGATTGTTTTGTAGCAAAGGCAGTTATTCTTACAATAGTATATATAACTTTAGTAACAAGTTAAAATAGTTTTTCTTTCTTTTAGACAAAGAGATTTCATACTAGAAAAACAAAAATAAACCTATCCACTTTTTAAACATAATTTCATTTTTGATGAATGTTCATATACAGTTTCAAAGCCCCAGGTGCCAGGTGTGGTACCAAGTAAGCTGTACTCTTAGCCTTGAAATTTCAGTATTTTTTTTCCAGAATATTTCTCTATTATTTATTTAGGGTTATAAAGGCTGATTACTTTTAAAAAGTAAAACATATTAAAAAATAATTAGTTCAATTACTAGGGTAAAACAGAAAATTTACTCAATCATGAGAATACTAGGTTTGTAGAACCCCGATGTATACAAAGGTAAATATCTAAGTAGACTGATTTGCTTCTGATTCATTAAGTAATCACATTACCTTAAATGTCTTGACATCCATCTTAATTAAAAATACAAACATGAAATATATATCTCTGAAATAGGAGATTTGTTTTAAATGTAAAGTCCCCATTAGTTAAACTTTCTTCGTTTATGATTACTACATCTACATGGCTTCTTGCTTGTTAGATTCTTAGCACTTCTCTGGTTCCTCCTGGAAGGACACCAAACAACTTAGTAACATCCTCTTCTTAAGTTATAATTTAACTATGCTATGAACCCAGACAAGGAGTTCCAGAGAGACTAGTGGGTGAGTAATTGCTCTGCCAACACAAAGGCAAAAGGTTTAAATACACCAGTTGCAGGGAGGGAAAAAACCCAAACCACAACAAACCACCAGCAGCTCATCTTCTGCAAAGCACCAGCTAATAGTTCCAACTTGAGACAAAAATCAACAAGGCCAGTTAGATTGAATAAATTATTAACAGTGAGAATCTGACAAATCGACTTTTGGGTAGGATTCTATATCTTCTAAATTCATCAACGCATACTGTAGCTAAAATGAATCAAATTCTTTGGTTGGGAGAGCTGTGCATAGCATATATGACATAGAATAAGAACTGCAAATGACATTTTAAACTAGGCAATCTTGGTCTTTGGCAGGTAGTTAATAATTCAACAAGTTAATTCTTCACTATCCAAGCTGCTGAGAGACAAACAGACCTTCAGTGTCCTCTGTTCCTTTTATAGGAGAAAATAGGCTTAAAATGAGACTTGGGATTTTTTTACCATTAATGAGGATAATAAAATAACGTGTAATAATATAAAAAGAAAATTCAGACCCTTACGCTGATTCTTTGGTAGCAAGGCCATTATACAGACTCAACAACAACCAAGTTTGGTACGATTTTTTGGTAAGGTATATTGCTTGTCAATATACATTTAAAACCTTCATTGCTGTTGAGTTGGAACCCACTCAAAACATGACTTCAGTTCCTCAGAGGCTTGTATAGAATGAGACCACCCACCTTTCTCCTGTGGAGTCACTGGTAGATTTGAACCATTAGAGACATGCAATAAAAGAGCAGTCACAGTAACTTTATTTTTCCCCCCAGTAGTTTACAAAACTCAAATACAAATTCAAACATACTCTTTCAATTTCCCTTATCCTCACCCATCAAATTGTACAACCCAAGGATTAATCCGCTTCTCCCTGCACATCCACATACCTCTGCTTCCAGCCTCTCCCTCCCATCCTGTATCCTTACACTCATTCAACAATAACAGTTTTCTACAATATTTATCCTTATGGGACTGAATTAGTTCACTCCGCACAATGCTCTCCAGTTCCTCCCAAGTTAGGTAATAATTTACAAAGTTATTGTTCCTGCATGCTGCATAGTATTCCACTGTGTGAGTGAACCATCATTTCTCAATCCATTTGTTTGTGGTTGGACAGCTGGACTGTTCCCATGTTCTTGTGATCACTGTAACTTTAGAAGTAAAAAGAAAACAGGCACACACACATCCCTAGATAACATGCTAAGCTTTTCAACTCCAGAAAAAGTAGCTGAGCTTCCACGTAGAGGCCAATCTTGGTCCCAGGGCATCTCAAAGTGCTTGCAGCTGCAACTCTGCCTTGACTTAGCCTTGTATGTTCCCTATTTATAGTCTTCTACTCAATCAACAATAATGCTGTCCTAATTCTTCTTTGAAGCTGACATCCATAGGGATCAAATCAAACACTGGTGCAAAAACAAAAACTGGATAGACCTTTTTTACACCATCCTTATCAAATACTCACGCATTCTTCTCAGAGTCACCCAGTTTGTTATGATCCACACAGTCAAACACCTTTGCATAATCAATGAAACACAGACAGACATTCCTCTGGTATTCCCTACTTTCAGCCAAGATCCATCTAACATTAGCTACAATGTCCCTAGTACCACGACCCCTTCTAAACCCAGCCTGGACTTCTGGCAGCTCTCCTGATATGCTCTTCCAGTCGTTTTGGGGTAATCTTCAACAGATTCTTGCTTGCATGTGAAATCAATGATATTGTTCAATAATTTCCACACTCTGTTGGGTCACCTTGCTTTGGTATGGGAACAAATAGAGATCTCTTCCAGTCAGTTGGCCAACTGGTTGTCCTCCAGATTTGACACAACTTGGTGAGAACATCTAGGGCAGGATTTGTTAGTTGAAATATGTAAATTGGTGTACCATCAATTCCTGGGGTCTTATTTTTTGCCAATTCCTTCAAAGCAGCTTGAACTTCTTCCTTCATTACCACAGACTCTTGTTCATATGTTGCTTAATAAAAAATATTATCTTAAATTCTGTACTGGAATATTTGATAGAAGTTTCAAACTTTCAAATGATTTCTGTACTCAATCTTTCTTGTCAGGTTTGAGACTCAGAGTTCTTATAGTAAGGAAAGTATGAAGGCCATGATTAAACACAAAAATGCCAATTTCCAGAAGAGTTCACAGTAACAATTTATTCATGTTAAGTCAGAAAAAGAACTCTGGAATCCTAGTGGTAAGGAGCTGAGCTTCTAACTCAAAGTCATGTGGTCCTAATCCATCAGCTGCTCCACAGAAGATAGGCAATCTCCTCACATACTTACTATTCACTGCCTCTGAAAACCTGCTGGAGAGTCAGCTTTAAGCCATTTCTGCCAATTGAGTCAAGTGAGATAGAACCTTTATCTTTGGTTTCTTTTCTTTTCTCTCTCCTTGAGCTTATACTTATTTTGACACTTCTAAAGATTAGGGAGCTCTGGTAGTAGTGGCAAGAAACTGTGCTGCAATCCTAAAGACCCGTGCTTCAATTCCACCAAGTGCTCTGTGGGAGAACGACGGATAAACTCCTCATTGTGATTAACTGCTTCTAAAAACCTACCAGAGGGTCAGATGGTATACACCACCACCACCACCACCACAAAATAAAGAATAATCTTAAAATGAATATGCATTTGTTAATGTACTAATGTTATTCTTAATTCTTCATTCTTGTTAGAACTATGATAACAACTGCCTCCAAGAGTGTCTTAAATCTTAAAAAAAAAAAAAAAAGTGTTCTAACTACCCAACTATTTATAAAATTGTTTCTGGGAGGAAATTGCATTCCAAGTTTGAAAGTAACACATTTCCTGTCCATTAGAAGGTGATTTTAATCAGGGATTCAGCCTATAATCATAAAAAGAAATTAATCTTCCATTAGAGTTATAGGCTTTATTCCTACCAGTCAACTCAGGGCAATCAATTTTTTGTCTTATCCAAGATCTTTAACTACTTTCTCTGTTTTATTTTTTCCAAAACAGATAAAATCCTACCTATGGAAAAAAAAACCCACAAAACCTTTATCTCAGTTTTTCACATCCGTCTGCTACTGTGGCTTCTTTTTCACTCCTGTAACCCTCACTTTCTTGCACATTTTCCACGAAGTAAAGGTGTAACTTGTTCCTTCAAAATTGATATTTAAGTTATGAATTCATTACAAACAAAATATGCTTCACTTAACATCCTTTGACAAGTATCTTTTACATTAAATAGCTTTGTAAAATTCTGAAACCAAGTTACTGAGTCTTAAACAAGGCTTATTTGCAAAATACATCTTCCAAATGGCTATGGAAATTTATATCCTAAACAAATATAAATTAATTAACTTGTCCCTCACATCATCACCAAAGTGAAACGAGCAAGCTTTGCAATGTCTTTTGTTAGTTACATAAACAAATAATGGTATCTTGTTTTTTTTTCTTTAACCAAGAAAAGAGTTCGCGTATTTTTTACGTTATTTTTCAAATACCGAAAACAGAGTAAACTGGATTATCACTGTCACATATCTAAATATATTATTTCAATATAAGCTGTCAGTAATAAGAAAAGTCACATCTATTTTTTGAAACGTGTAACTACATACTTATTGACAATCTACTTACTATATATATCTATATCTACATAGATATAGATATATCTGTATCTTCAATCTCCAGTAGTATAAAAATATATCATTAAGTAACTTTCTAAAAGTTACAAATTAAAATTAGAAATTAAAGTTAAAAAATAAAGTATGTTAAAATATATGAAAAGAAACTCAATCTCTAATATCTCTACATGAAGTATTACCCTTTTTTAAGTATCACATTGATTTTACTGTTGGAAATTGATCACATACAAATTGTTTTACATAGTGGTATTAAGACAGTAAAAGGTTATCTTAGCAACTTTAAAACTGTACTCTTTAGACATTTTTATTTAAAATTACTTTGGAAAAACAATTATCAGGCCGATTTCTCTTCAATCACTCTTAGGATGGTTATTCTCCTTGAGGATTGTCTTCCATTCTCTTTTTCACTGGTCCATTTGGGTCTTGGTATGAGCTAAGAGGTGAGCTTTCAAGTTATTTGACTGAATAAACTTCTTGTTGCAGCCACGAAAAGGGCAAGCGAAACGCTTCTCCCCAGTGTGGATACGCACATGGGTACGCAAGTTGAAGTCCAGAGAAAAGCGCTTTCCACATCCTTCAAATGTGCACTGGAAGGGCTTTTCTCCAGTGTGAACAAGGAAATGTCGTTTTAGTTTGGAGCTCTCTGTGAAAGCTCTCCCACATTCTGCACAGACATGGTCTCGCGGACCATGCACTAGCCTATGCTTTCTCAGGGAGGCTTTATCTCTAAACTTTCTTTTGCATCCAATCTGAGGACACATGAAAATTTCCAGATCATCACATCCTGGATTTTTCCTTGGCTTTATTTTAGCAAATTCTGCCAGCTGCTTAGGATCAGTTAAGTCAATGCCGGGTATTCCACCAGGAGGAAATTTCTTGCCAGTCATGTACTCAGAATACTCCCTGACAATCTTCTGAGGACATTCTTTTTTCTCCTCCTTCACAGATTCCAAAGGACACTCGAGAGAGGTGTTGTCTCCAACATCCTTTTGAGCAATGTCTTGTTCTGACTCGTCACTCAGACAGTGTAGGGACTTAATTAAGTCCTCCTCTTCTAGGATGGACTCAGAAATTTCACTTTTTATTATACATTCTATGTAACAGTCAGGAAAAGAGTCATCTTCGACAACCTGAAGGCTGGTCTCATAAAATACACCTTCATCAGATATTGTCCACATTGATTTATCAGGTTGCTTTTTGGCTGGTTGTCCCTGGCTCAGTTTGACTTGGGTTGGCATAGTCTCACAGAGGCCTTTTTCATCATCTTCCTCATGGAAACTCCCCCTTAGTCTTTTCTTCAGTTGCTGATCCATGGAGTCTTGCCTGCTTCTTTCCTCCTTGAAGATTTGTACTGCGAACAATCAGTCACTTCTAGGAAGTAGTGAACTGGGTAAGCGGTCTTCAGCAACACCTGCTTTGTGACAGAAATCTCTAATTAAAATAGATTTCAATGTTAGAACCACTGTCAGAAATTAACTTCAAAATCCATACTAGAACTCATTTTTCTCCAATCATAGAAAGGACATATTTACTATTTTGCTGACAATCTCTCCAGTTTACACTGAATAAGCTCTAGCTTAAGAGTAGTTATAGCCAAATTTTATCCAAGTATCTGCTAATGGAGCTCTGGTGGCATAGGCTGGTGGCACAGAGAGTTGCATGGCTAACCCAAAGGCTGTTGGCAGTTTAAATCAACGGCTCCACAGGAGAAAGATGGACAACTGCCTTTCGTGAAACGATTTATAGCCTTGATCCTGCTTGGGTGGTAGAGGAATTATGAGTCAGAATAGACTCAAAGGCAAGACTTTGAAGGTTTTTTTAAGTTTTCTGATAATGAAAACAAAGGACACTACTGTAAAAAATTATCACATGCTATGTTATGCACTGTTGAGTCAGAACCAGCTCATAGCTACCCACCAGCAGGTTTTCAGACTGTAAATCTCATGGAATGAGATGATGCATCTCTCTCTCATGGAGCAGCTGAGTTGGCAGCACAACTCCTTACCAGGAGACCACAAGAACTCTCTGATTAAATGCTATGGAGTAGGTAAAAGGACTGGTGGAAAGCTGGAGATTGCATATTAAGCATGGCAAATTGAAGGAAAAGATAGCAGTCAATTAGAAAAGTCTTTTTGAAGGCGATAAAGGAGCAAGTTATGCATATTTTCTTATACCACTCTACTATGAAATTCCAAACTAAGCAAAGTACATAAAGTGCTCAGCACTGATTATGACACATACCAAATGCTTAGACTTTGAGTTAGCTCTATTTAATGTTAGTTTATCATGTTTTAATAAAATATCAGTATATACTAAATCCATGCTACACATGTGTACTATTCTGGCCAACTTTTCCTATAAAAGTCTTCACAAAACGAAAACCCAAGAGATTTAAAGCCTCAGAAACTAGACGGAGGGTCACTATGAGTTAGAACCAACTTAATGGCAAAGTAATTGTACGAAACAACAAAAAACCTTTACATTCACTGCCATTCAGTTGAAATTAACTTCTTTCTCTGTAATGGACTAAAAAACACCAAAAATCTCCACAAGCCATTAACAGCTTCAGAAAGCAACTCAAATTCACTGGAACTAACTCATTATTGATCTTCTACACAACTACTCAACCCTGGCTCTTAGATCAAAGAAACCATAGATAATGCAAAAAGGAACAAGAATAGGCATGTTCCCTACATCCAGGGGCTGAAGGATGTGGTCACTGGTTCTACTCAATCTACAAAGTAAAATCCAAGAGGTCTGGAGCAATCCAGAGTTGTTAAGTGGAACTTTCATGAGTTAAGTGAAAATAAAGGTACAGGACGGTTTGGTCCTGAATAAATTTCCACCGTTTCCTTAAAAATACAAAAAAGTCATAACATGAATGGCATTGCTTCGTATCGCTTATCGTCTGATTAATACTATAGTTGTGCAACTTTAAGTTACATATGCTTTTAACAAAGCTAGAAAATAATGGTTCACAAAAAGGCCCACTTTTGAAATTAATACATTGAAGATGTTTTTAGTAGCTACATTTAAAAATAACATCTCAAAAGAACAAAGCAAATATATAGAAAGCATAAAAACAAAGCATGCTTTCAAATGCCAAAGGAATACCTTTAAAATACCTTTAAATATGCACTAATGACAAGAAATGAGGTAAAATAACACAAGTACTACCTTCTCTGTTCTTTAAAAAGGTAAAGTAAAATAAAGAAACAATATCCAGAAATATTTGCCCAACAAAACCTTGTTCTTGTAAGCAAAAGAATGTTTATGTACTGGTTTTTTTTTTGTTTTTTTTTAATTTAGGTTGTTTATTTTTCATTTCAATGAACATCTACAGAGATTTTGGGATTCCATTCATTCATTGTTTTAAAGGAACAGAACACCTTTGGAGTTAATCACTACCAATGCAAAAGTAGGGCTAGAATAATCCTCATGACTCCCACCAAAAAGAAAGATAGATAGATAAGATAGATAGATAATTTACATAACTGTAAAATTTAACTTGGTTCCTCATTTTCTAACTTTATGTCATGCTGCCTTCAATTCTATCACAATAAATGCTCAATCTCTCTGAGCTGCCATGATCTCTTGGCTTTCTAGTCAGGGTATTCTCTCCCACAAAGATATTATCCACCCTCACCCCTCTACCACCCCACTACTCATGCACTCTTACTGACTGACTCATAGGTGACTCTGCATCAGGTTTCTGAGGCTGTAAATCACACAGGAGGCCCATCATTCTCAGAGAAGAGCATGCTGGTGGGTTCAAACTGCCTGAGAGAGGCATGGTCTATGGTCTTCCCTGCTCAGGCACTCCTGCTGGCTAATTCCCACCCATGCTTCAGTATTACTTCCTTAAACTGGCTTTCTTTGATGCATAGTCTCAATCTGCTTGGAGTTAAATGTAACCTCAGTCCTCTGTTTTACACTGCCCAGATACCCTTAAGTATTGTTTATATGGATTTATCCTTGATGTGTAAGCATTCATTCAAATAAAAATAAAACTTTATCTTACTTGCTTAAAGTTCATTGAGATGCCTCTTCTGGCTTGTTCATCAAACACTCCAGAACTCAGACTACTGAAAATAGATTGACGAATATGTGATTACTTATCCTATTCTTTAACTATGTAAAAATTATTCAAAAATTTACTTGGCACTTTAGAAATACTTAATGCACAAGTTTAAAAAGCTAGTTATAATGTCGAGTGAAAAAGTCAGTCACAAAGGACAAATACTCTATGATATCATGCACATGAAATATCTAGAATGGGAAATGCACAGATCAAAGAATCTCAAATACTATGTTGAACATTGGAGGTTCTCCCAGAGGCATTTTGGAAAAAATTCCTGATATTGCATTTCTGAAAAAATTACCTTGAAAATCCTATGGACAGTTTTACTTTGACCACCAGGGGCTATCAAAAATTGGAATCCATGTGATGTCAATTGGTGGTAGGGATTCAAGTTTATTCAAGTAGTTGACAGTGGATGGGAAAAACAGGGAATGATTATATAGAGGCACTGTATCTCTATTAAAACAGCAAAAAAGAATTCATTGTTATTGTTTGTTAAGGATTATAATTTGTAAATGGTTAGTGAAGCTCTCAAAACATGAAAATGTTAATGTCACTGAATGATACATTAAAAAAGGAAATGATAATAAATGTTGCTATTAGTTCCAATGTTGTTGTTAGGTATCCACAGCTGAACCTCTAGCCAGTTTTCAGAGATGGTAAATCCCAGAGGAAGAGACTGTCCATCCATCTCCCTCCGGAATAGCTAGTGACTTGAACCACGTGTCTTTGGGACTGCAATGCAGCTTCTTACGATTAGGCTACCAGAGTTCTCTAGAGGAAAACTGTTTTCAAAAGAGGAGCTGACAAAAAGGTTGAGTAGACATTATAATTGTTGTTGATTGCCTTCAAGTCGAGCACAACCTATAGCCACCCTATGAATAAAAAGCCCACTGTTGTAAAACTATATATGAATGACTATGTGAAAAACAATATAATATTTGTATGCCTTCACTTAAAAGACATTTTTTAACATGGGGAAAAAAATTGCTGCGGGGTAGATTTGAACTTCTAAACTTTAGGTTAGTAACCCATTTCCATCAAGTTGATTCAAACTCATAGCAAAGCCCTATCAATTTTCCAAGGTTGTAAATATTTATGGGAGAAGACTGCCATCTTTCCCTCACAGATCTGTCCATTAACTATGAAGTGCTAAGCTTTTTACTTGGCAACACATTAAACACTATGCTATAAATCAAGCTCTTAATAATTTTTGACACCTAGGAATGACTTAACCATGAAACAATGAAAAAAATGGAGCTTCACCCTTATGGCTATAAGCTAACAATAAATAGAAACCAAATTAAACAAGTTTCATATAGAGGAAAAGGCAATCAGGAAAAGAAAGCATCAGTATGTCAACAGTAAAAGGAGGTAGCCATCTTTAGAAAAGGTGTCAGGGAAAGCCTCCATTAGACTGGATCTAGAAAAAGAAAGGAGTACTCAATAAGAGGAGGCCAGAAGTGTTAACTCCAGGGGAGGGGATTTACAGTGGGATTAATTAGCATAGTATAGGAGAAAGGAAACCTAGTTTTTAGCAAAGACAGTGGCTATTAGATTTTTTACTTGTCTGAATGCATGGACAGGGACACGGGACCTAAAAGCTGTCCCCTGGCCCAGTCTTCAAAGGTATCTCAGAGTAGATTTGAGTCTACTCATAATTAAGGGGTTGCAGTTAGCCCTTTGGGAGCTCTGATGCTGCAGACCCTTGATAAACTGCTAATTTAAAAACCACATCTTTCCAGTGGTTTGAATCCACCAACTGTGGGAAGAAGATGGACAATCTCCTGAAGTATGACTTACAGACTCAGAAAACAGTCCTGACTCACATCAATGCAGTAAGACCTTCACTATTTAAGCAACAACAGTGCAAAGGAATGGCAAACAAAGATGGCAGTAATCTAGAATGAGGCTAAGGGGAGTAGAATCTTATGGCCTTGGGAGTCATTTTCATTTCATCTCTAGGGTTGAGAGAAATCATTAGTGTTTCAAACAGAAAAGGCAAGATCTGGATGGCTTACACTAAAATGGAAACTTATCTACTGCTATGCAATTGATTCTGACTCTCAGTGACTCATGATCTGTTTAGGAGTCCATAAATCTTTAAAATTCTAATTCACTTCACCGAAATTCGTGATTGATTGATTGGTGTATAGTGTAAAAAGATCCCTTAGGCTGCCATGAGTGAGGAAACAAATTAGGAGCAAAGAATGGAAGGGGCAGAACCAAAACACACCTCATACCATTTTAGTAATTCAAGAAAGGCAAGTTAGTAAGTCAAAATTCACTACCATCTGCAACCCGACTCATCCATCCTTCATTGGGTTTATGAAGCTGCCAACCGCACCAGAAGCTCATCTTTCTCCTAAGAGCTGGTAGATTCCTGCCCCCCACCCAGGAGGCAGCCTTTGGGACAGCTGTGCAATTCCCTCTTAACTACAGGATGAGACCATTTTCTCTTCCTGGGCACGTTAATGTTGTTAGATACCGCTTAGGGGCGCTACGACTCAAAGCAACCTCGTGAACAGTAATCTGAACCTTTACACGATGCTCATCAGCCCAGACCTATTTGAGCGCATTGTTAGCGTCAGTGTGCCCATCAAATCCATCTTGTGGAGAGCGTCTTTTTTTCCAAGGGCTGGTCCCTCCTAATAACATTACCGAAGTAATGTTTCAACATACTTGCCTCTAAAGATACCCTAGGTTGCCCTTTCTCCAAGACAGGACAGGGACGAAGTAATGTGGATGGAATTAACACAAAGTGGCAAAATAAAGGATGAGTAGTTCCAGGCTTTTTAGGATAACTGATGATTAGTGGAAGGAAGAGAGATCCAGTAATTTTTTAACTTGGTGGCAAGCTGTTGCGCTGCCATCCCAAAGACGAGGGTTTCAATCCACCAGCTGCTACGCGGGAGAAAGATGCAGAATCTCCGCCTGAGCCTCTGAAAACTATTGCCTCTGAAATCTCCTCTTATTGTTTCTGAAAACCATTGCATGGTCAGCTAGGAGTCGGTTACGATTCGAGGACACAATAACATCTAAAAGTAAGCCTGACTTCATGGTAGTTAAATGCACTATGCTCAAGAACTTCTGAAACACAGTAATATTTCAGCCAGAGGTCTATTTCGGAAGCGTGCCATGCTTGTCTTTAACAGTGGGCGCCAAAAAAAACCGAATACCACGCCCTTAACCTAGTTCAAGTCTCTCTCGCTCTCCACCAACATCTAGGACCACGTGTTATTAGTACATTTGATCTGGACCCAAGGTCATAAACACGACATCATTAAGCATATTCAACGCACCCAAACACATGTCTCAGAATTCGACAAAATATGGCTTACCACCCCCAGGCGACGCTCGAACGCCTCCTACAATCTTCTCCGGGAATGCGAGAGCAAAAAAGACACCGGAAGTAAAAAGCCCTGCCATAGGTTCGAATTAGGCCCAACCTCCGTGGAGACATGCCAATCAAGCCGCACCTATGTCTTCCATGGGATTAGGTCCCGCCCCCGGAAAGAAAGAGATGGGACTGGAGGGCTCTGGAGGTGGGTGGGACTATCCGTCCAGATGGAGGAAGGTCTGGAAGCCAGCGGCTCAGCGTGGGTCACCGTCGATGTGGTGCAAGCAGGGACTGACTGCCACGTGAGCAGAGCCTTAGCTCATAGCACATGGTAGTATTGGCTGAATGAATGTAGTGTAACTAAATGGTCAAAATAAAATGACATAATGAAGCTCGATACTATACCCGGGAGCGAAGTGCGCTGCTTATCCTAAAGAGGAGCAGTTCGAATCCACCCACGGCTCCACCGCAGACAGATGGGCAGTCTTCTCCTGTTGGGTTTACAGCTTCTGAAAACTCTCTGGAGAGGCAGCCATGGGTCGGTTCCTACTCCACCTCCACAACAACGAAAACAATGTCTCTGTGAGGCAGAATCTAGCAAAGGCAGTGGGTTGGGTTTATTATCTTCTTATATTATTAACCTTCAGCAAAAACCCAGTTTGAATGATTCTTAAAGACCCTGCACTTTCCCCAAAATTACATTCTGCTTTCGAAAGCAGAGATCTGACTGCCATACTGTCATATCTTCTGTGTAACTCAGGGAACAGCTGAGCACTTAACCTCTGCACTACCAGCACTGCTTACCCAACCCCCACGCAAACCAAGAGTCCAACTGCCATGGCTATTTTCTGTCTTTTCTGAGGTTATAATATAAATATTTGGAAGCAGAAGCGGCATCCACTTCCTAAACAGCATGCCTCCGAAAACTATGAACTTTGATAAGTGTCAAAAGCTTAAAACCTTTTGTTCATAGGGACCTTTTTAGTCATGCTCAAAGGAAATCAGCAACAAAAACAACAATATAAATCTATTATGGGAGGAGAATACTTCACCTCCCCTCCCTTCCCCGCAGCCCAGATTCAAACTGCCCGGAGGGTTGCTTCAGACCCATTGTACATTTCATTCCTAGCACACCATTTTCTTTTTCAAACCTTAATGTGACTCTTCATTCACCTCTCTAAAGGAAAGGAATACAATTCTCTTTGAAAATCCGATCAATCTATTCCCACCATTGGCTATGCTTTCGTGAAGTTTAATAGGTTCTGTAAGTACACACACCATTAAAACAAAACCCAAATCAGTGTTTAAAACCTTTTTACGTTTTATCTTCATGGTTTGTCTGCAGTTATCTGTATGGGTAGGAACAGTTCTCCATTCTTTCACTGTTTACTGATCTGTTTAGAGTAAAACATCAATTTTGAGGCTGGCAAGTAAAAAATAACGTCTATTTTTAAATTTAATATTCCCATGATCTCCCTCAGTATGCATACCAGATCCCTTTCTACTTGAAATTGAAGTTAACATTTTCTTAGCTCCTTACCTTAGAAAATATTTGCAGATGAATTTCTGAAAATAGAAGTTAGAAATTCTCACTGTTTTTCTTTGTGCTCAAATTCTCAGAACAAAATGTGGCTTGTGTGTGTGACAAAAAGATCAGTATTTCATGTTTAAATGAGAAATACAGACTTGTAAAACTTCTGTGAGCTAGAATACCAGAAGTTTCATTCCAAGGCCTTAAATGACCATAAAAGTTGATGCTCCTTAAACATTCAGAGTTCCAGAGCTGAATAACATTTAACATCAGATTTTGTCCTTTTGTTATCACTTCCTAAACCACTGAGACAAAGCAAACAGTCAACTACAACTGACCCAATCCAGTTCACTGGTATGTGGAAGGGCGTAGCTGTATCTGGAAGCAAAAGAGCATACTCAGAAAACAAAATGTGACCCAAGTTAACATGTCAAACTGTCTCCTCACCCCTTTTTGTACTCATATTTTGATTCTGTATTTATTTTCTTGGCCTTAAAGAAGTCAACCAAAATGAAGGAACTCAACTGTTCTCACAGATGTCCTTGGTGTGTTCTTGATTATGGTGGAGATTTAGTCAACCCTTAACTGGCAGGCTTTCAGAGGCAGTTAATCACACAGGAAGAGATCACTCATTTTTCTGCCAAGAAGCTGGTGATTTTGAACCATGTGCTTTCGGGATTGCAGTGCAGCTTCTTGCCACTAGGCCACCAATGCTCCCTGTATATAGGCAGTAAAATATCCTAAAATGTCTTTAATCCAAACCAACAGCTGCTCCTCAGAAGGAAGGCAATCACTTCTATAAAGAGTCACCTGGGAGATTCTGTGCAATAATAAAACCTTGGGATCTAGGATTACTTTGAGTTGGGATCCACTCAGTAGCAAAGACTTTACTTTGTTTCTATTGCCACATGACCCCAGTTCAACAGAGATGTCATTTCTTCAAAATGAGCTAAGGAGAAAGAATTACACCATGAAACAAAGCTGGGCTGCCTTTTGAAAATGACCACACGAATAGTGAAATTAAGGCTGATTATGAAAGCAAAGCAGGGTTTTGATTGTTTTCATTTAATCACAGCAAACTGCTGTATTTTGACCGTTTTAATTTTTTTTTAAATTTTTATTTTAATTTATTATTTTGAGTGTATGTACTGTCAAATCAGATCTGACTGGTACAGGAGGAGATTGCCCCTCCTCC
>NW_006399768.1:29347095-29347828 GCF_000299155.1 Elephantulus edwardii | reverse complement strand
TTTAATCATGAAAGGGTGTTGGATTTTATCAAAGGCTTTTTATGCATCAATTGATAGGACCATATGGTTCTTATTCTTTGCCTTGTTGATGTGACTATTTTGATTTTGAGGGGAGAAAAAGTCAACACAATAGAAAACTATAAAAATACATTAATCCACTTTTTTATTTTTTAAAATACTGTATTGCATTGCTTGTAGAGGTCATATACATTGTGTTTCACACTGTTCTTCATTCACATTGTCTTTCATACAATCATTCCCATAAATTATGTTTTATAAAATTAATCACCACTGGACTATGCCCAACATTATCCTATCTTTTCAGGTCCCCATTGGATCTTTCTCATTTTCTTTACCCTCTCTCTCAGCCCAGCAAATAAATTGTGCAGCTCTGTAATTTTACCCCTACCCCTCCTCAACCCTCTGTTCTCACCTTTTCCCCTCTTGGATCCTATACATGTTTTAATAGTTATCCTTCTATTTTTATAGTAATGGTCTTAATACCTACCATTTCTGTCCTTATGAGACTGAGTTAGTTAACTCAGCATGTTGTGTCCAACAGATTAAGAGACACACACCACCTGATTATAACTGACGTTATCTATTTGCTGTGCAGCAGGGGTCCCAGCAACATGGCAGGATTCCCCTATTTCCTAGCTTCAGCTGTTGTTGTTGTTATGTGCCGTCGAGTCTCTTGCGACTCATAGAGACCCTGTGTACAACAGCCCTAAAC
>NW_006399768.1:29340538-29346865 GCF_000299155.1 Elephantulus edwardii | reverse complement strand
ACAAATCTGTTTGTTTTCCTAGCAGTCCATGGTATTCTCAATACTCTTCTCCAGCACCACAGCTCAAAGGCATCAATTCTCCTTCTATCCTCCTTGCTCTCTGATGCATAACAAGTGATTGCAAAGCTAGGTGCTTTTATATCTTTACTCTCCTTTAGTTTTTGGGCTGTGTCGGCCTGCTGTTGGCATATTTCTAAGGGTGGTAGTTGTTGTTATGTGCCGTCTAGTTGCTTGTGACTCATAGCAACCCTATGAACAACAGCCCTAAACCCTGCTCTATCTTGTGCCAATCACACTGCCTCTGACACACCCACCTCGATTACCCCACTCACTGAATCAGTCCACCTCATAGAGGGCCTTCCCCTCCTGCGCCTGCCCTCCACCCTCCCAAGCATGATGTCTCTCTCCAAGCACCGGTCCCTCCTTACAACATGTCCAAAGTATGTCAGACGAAGCCTCAGAATCCTTGCCTCCAAGGAGCAGGCACGTTTAACCCTCTCCAGGATAAATCTGTTTGTTTTCTAAGGGTACAAGGACATAATCACTGATACTGTACAAAACATCTACATCTTGGGTTTATTAAGGGTACAGAGCAAAATGTCTACCTAAACAATAGCAATGACTATTTTGGGAAATGGGTCAAGACAAAACTTTAGGGTTAAGGCAGAAATTTTCCTTACAGAGGGTTCAGTTATTCAAATAGAGTGAATGCTATGTAAAATGGAGTCTATTTGGCTTCTTAAGCATACAGTCTTTCCCAAGTTGTATAGTACTTTTGGAAAGCATTGTTTTTGAGTGCTGCATAGTACTCCATTATGTGAATGTACCACAATTTCTCAATCCATTCAGTTATGCTTGGACATTTGGACAGTTTCCATGACCTTGCAATGATGAGTAATGCTGTTATGAACATTGGTGTACAAATCTCCATTTGTGTCTCAGTTCTCATTCCCTTGGGGTATATTCCTAGTAGTGGAATAGCTGGGTCTTACAGAGTTACTATGTTAAGCTTTTTGAGGAAATGCCAAACTGCCTTATAGAGTGATTGTACCATTTTACAAGCCCACCAACAGTGGATTGAGAGTTCCCACCTCTCTACATCCTTTCCAACATTTATTGCTTCCTGCACTACTAAATTTTGTCACCGCTACTGGAGTAAGATGATGTCTCCTTGTGGATTTGATTAATTCACTTTTTAATTCTTCCAAAGATGAGAACTATTCTAGGTCCTGGGCCTCTGTTCACAGACTAAACCTACTGGACTTACAAATAGCGTGGCTTTGTACTGTTTGAAAATATAAGTGTTTAAAGGGACTTAGAAATGAAGATTAATGATGTTATAATGATTTTTTAAAATAATTCAAACAATTAAAAAGTCTATGATGACTCAGTTATAAAAAAAACAAACCCAAAACCTTAAATAAATGTAGGTTCAGATATTACCAGTCTCCTTCATGAGTATCAAAATGTAACAGTTACTCTTACAACAAAGGGTAGGTGTTTCATAGTGAGAACATTCATATTAGGAAGTCGAACAAGTCTGGAAAACTAAGGTTTCCCTGAAGTGTTCTGAAAGGATCAGCTTTGACTGTGTGTTGCTGTTGTTTTTATTGTTATGTGCCATCAAGTCACTTGTGACTCATAGCAACCCTATGTACAACAGCCTTAAACTCTGCTCTATCCTGTGCCAACCTTATTGTCTCTTACACACCCAGTCACTGAATCAATCCATCTCATTGAGGGTCTTCCTCTCTTGCACTGTCCCTCTACCCTACCAAGCTTGATGTCCTTCTCCAAGGACTGGTCCCACCTTGCAAAAATTCTGAAGCTTCGTCTGACATACTTTAGACATGTTGCAAGATGGGACCAGTCTTTGTCTGGGTGAGAGAGGAGAAATATTTCTGACAGTAGAGGACAGCTGTGTATAGAGGGAGAAAATGGCTGTGAGTAGTGGAAAGAAGCCACTGTGATCATGTTCAGTTCTTGCATTACAATCCCTCAGTTCAGACAGTTTCTCAAGCACGCTCTCAGGGGCTTTGAGCGTTAGCCTCACAACTTAATTAAACTTTACAAAGTTCACTTTGTCCTGCCAGTTATGGTGTCTTCCTTCAGTCCTTCAGTAAGTGTGAGTGAAGGCATCTGGCTCTGGCTCCATGGGCAGAAGTCTTAAATCAGCTCCAAATCAGATTAGTCTCTGGTTCTCTGCTAAGGCTGCTGTTCTGGTGTAGGTAATGGTCTGGCAGGCACAGGAATCTCTTTCCCCAAAAGACACACCTTGCTTCCTCTTCCTTATTTGTGTTGAGAGTCCCAAATTCGGCTTCAGGATCAATTCAGTTTAATGGTGGGGATGGCCAATCCCTTCTGCATAGTCTAACATACCCTATTTGCACTGAAACAATTGGCAGCAATTGGTAAACAGATTGAGATTGTTAAGAGCTTCAGTTTGCTTGGCTCTACAATCAACACTCTAGGTACTGGGAACCAGGGAATAAAGATAAATTGCATTTGGAAAAAACTGCTATCAGGGACCTCTCCAGAGTACTAAAGAACAATGGTGTCAGTCTAGAGACTAAAGTGTGTCTGATCCAGGTCATGGCCTTTGCAATTACTTACTGTGCAGCTGAGAGCAGGTCAGTGACTAAGGGTGATAGAAGAATTGATGCCTTTGAGTTGTAGTGCTGGAGAAGAATATTGAACATACTGTGGACTGCTAAGAGAATAAACAGATCTGTCCTGGAGAAGGTGAAACCAAACTGCTTCTTGGAGGAAAGAATTTTGAAGCTCTGTCTGACAGACTTTGGGCATATTACAAGGAGGGGCCAGTCCTTGGAGAAGGACATCATGCTTGGAAGGGGAGAGGGACAGCTCAAGAGAGGAAGACTCTGGATGAGATGTATTGACTCAGTGACTAGAATAATGGGGGTAGGTGTGTCAGAGACAATAAAATTGGCTCAAGAGAGAGGAGGGAGGGTTCAGAGCTGTTCTACATAGGGTTGCTATAAGTCATAGTCAACTCGATGACACATAACAACAACAATAATCCATCGATATGGAAAAGTCAAACTCAATGGTGAGGAAAGCCATTTTGAATAATAAGCCTTTGACACCACAGAATGTTATAAGAAAATACATTTCAGGGGGCAAGTGGAGGCTGGCAGCAGAGAACGTCCCATCAGGGGCCCTTTGTGAAGCTAGCCACCATGTGGGCATCTGGAGTTCTCCACAAGGTGGGTGCCACTCAGGTTATTCTGCTGTTAGCTATCACATTCTCCTTAGGATGCATCCTGACTTATCTCCACCCTTGCACAATGAAGAATGCAACGTCTTGATTAACTTGCTGAAGAATGCCACCAAAATCACAGTGTACTGTAAATTTTTGGTCACTGCAGTCATCTTCATCAACAGATGTGGAAATGCCTAAAGAATGAGTATACGGAAAAGAGGAACAAAAGCAGGGAGTATGGCAAGGAGAATCTTGAGTTTTGAGTCCTCCAGATAAGTCGAGATAATGAATTCTGTTTTCATTGGATGGCCTTGGCTGAAAGAAGACCCAAAGACTCTTTTTTTTTTTTTTTTTTTTTTTTTTTTTTTTTTTTTTTTTTTTTTTTTTTTTTTTTTTTTTTTTTTTTTTTTTACCCAAAGACTCTTGATGGATGGTCTAAAGACTCATCTTATTTGGTCTTCATGATCCTTTGACTGCCTAAGTCTGATCTAATTCTGTGCTTTAAGAAATGGGGAACTTTAGAATTCTGAGTATTTGTTGGTGGAGCCTTTAGCAGTAGTAGTCTGTCCAGCCAAGACACTTGACTTGGTATGCACTTTTCCCTTTGTCTAGAAACAACTGGCATCAAAAAACTTGCTTCCCTCAAGAAAACAACTTACTTTAATTGTAAAAAAAGAAAAAGTACTTTCACTTACCAACTCTACTTTTTTCTTTTTATCTATGTTTTTATTTTTTTATTATTAATTTTAGTGGAAGTTTACAAAGACTTTGGGTTTCCATTCATTCATTGTGACACTTTTCTCCCTGCAGACTCCTTCCCCTCCAGTTCGCTTTTCTCTTCATAAAATAAAAGGAAAATTCTTTTATTGTTGTACAATCCCTTTCCCCAAGTCCACTCCACTATCCAGCCTTTGTTCTGGAGTCCTTTCATGACAATAATACCTAATCATATATCCCAGATGTGCAGGCTGGATTTAGAAGAGGTCGTGGTACTAGGGATATTATAGCTAATGTTATATGGATCTTGGCAGAAAGCAGAGAATACCAGAAGAATGTCTATCTGTGCTTCATTGACTATGCAACGGTTTTTGACTGTGTGGATCACAACAAGCTGTGACTGACTCTGAGAAGAATGGGAATCCCAAAACATTTGATTGTGCTAATGTGAAACCTATACTTGGACCAAGAGGCATTCATCAGAACAGAGCAAGGAGACACTGTATGGTTCAAAATTAAGAAGGGTGTCCGTCAGGGATGTATTCTGTCTCCATACCTTTTCAATCTGTATGCAGAACAGATCATCCAAGATGCTGGGCTGGACGGGGAGGAATGTGGCATCAGGATTGGTGGAAGAGTCATCAACAACCTGCACTATGCAGATGACACAACCCTGCTTGCTGAAATTGAGGAAGACCTGAAGCACTTGCTGCAGAAGGTCAAGGACTGCAGCCTCCTATATGGATTGAAGCTCAACGTCAAGAAAACAAAGATTCTCACCACTGGGCAAGTTGGCAGCATCTATGTGGATGGTGAAGAGATTGAAATAGTTAACAGTTTTAGTTTACTTGGCTCCACAGTCAACACTCTTGGTAACAGCAGGCAGGAAAACAATAGACAAATTGCATTGGGAAAGTCAGCTGTGACAGACCTCTTAAGAGTACTGAAGAGCAACGACATCAGGCTGGAGACTAAGGTGCGACTGATCGGGATATAGTCTTCGCAATTACATGCTATACATCAGAGAGTTGGACAGGGAATAGGAATGATAGAAAGAGAATTGGTGCCTTTGAGCTGTGGTGCTGGAGAAGAGTGTTGACTATACCATGGACTGCTAGGAGAACAAACAGGTTTGTCCTGGAGAAGGTGAAGCCGGAATACTCCTTGGAGTCAAGGATTATGAAGTTTTGTCTGACATACTTTGGGCATGTGACAAGGAGGGACTGGTCCTTGGAGAGTGGCATCATGTTTGGCAGAGCGGAGGGACGGCGCAGGAGAGGAAGACCTTTGATGAGATGGATCGATTCTGTGACTGGAGTGGTGGGAATGAGTGCATGCATTTGAGAAGGCTAGGTTGGCACAGGATAGAACGGCATTTAGAGCTCTTGTACATAGGGTCACTAAGAGTCACAAGCCACTCAATGGCACATAACAACAACAACAACAACAACAACATATCCCTTTTAAACAGTTCTCTCCCTCATCTGTTTCAGTGCAGCACACATTATTTATCCCATCTTTCTCAGTCTCCCTCCAACCCCGATGTCAATCCATCTCATCCATGGTCTTCCTCTCCCAAGCTGTCCCTCAACCTTTTCAAGCATGATGTCCTTCTCCAAGAACTGGTCACTCCTGGCCATGCACCCAAAGTACGTGAAACAGAGCTTCAAAAGCCTTGTCTCCAAAGAGAAACTTAGTTTCACCCTCTCCAAGACCATCTTACTCGTTTTCAGTCCACGATATGATCAATACTCTTCTCCAGCATTACAACTCAAAGGGATCAATTCTTCTGTCATCCTTCATCATTGTCCAGTTCTCTGAAGCAAGTAATTGTGAAGACCATACCCTGGATAGGGTACACTGGGAAGAGGTTCCTGCCTGCAGATTTCCCCATTACGGTTAGTCTTTTGATTTCATGACTGCTGGTGCCAAGAGTGTTGATTGTGGAGCGATGCAAGCTGAAACTGTTAACAACATCAATCTCTTTTCCATCCAACATGGTGCTGCCAATTGGCCCAGTCAGAAAACATAGACTTGGTGACAGAAATAAGGCTGGAGATAGAATAGTAGAATTCTATACAATCAATGATTTGTTCATTGCCAATAACTTTTATAATAAACATAAATGCAGACTGTACACATGAATTCACCTAATGGTATGCACAGGAGTCAGATCGATAACAACTGTGGAAAGAATCATTGGAGAAGCTCAATATCAGCTGTGAAAACTAGGCCAGTGCTGACTGTGGAACAGACCTTCAACTACTCATATGCAGATCATACTAAAGCTTGTTGTTGTTGTTGTTATGTGCCATCGAGTCGTTTCCGACTCATAGTGACCCTATGCACAACAGCTCTAAACCCTGCTCTATCCTGTGCCAACCGCA
>NW_006399768.1:29300699-29309572 GCF_000299155.1 Elephantulus edwardii | reverse complement strand
TGACTGGGGTACTCGGGATGGGTTTGTCAAAGGCAATGAGATTGGCACAGGATAGAGCACGGTTTAGGGCTGTTGTACATAGGGTCGCTATGAGTCGCAAACGACTCTACGACACATAACAACAACAACAACATGCAAAGGCATTCATTATCCTGGTGGAACACAACAAATTATTAACATTGAGAAGAATGGGAGCCCCAGAACACTTAACGGGGTTTATGTGAAACATATACTGAGAACAAGAGGCAGTTAATCAAACAGAGAAAGAGAACACTGCAAGGTTAAAAATCAAGAAAGCTGTGCATCAGGACTATGTCCTTTCTTTACACTATTAAATCTGTATGCTGAATGAATCATACAATAAGACAAACGTATGCAAAAGAATGTGGGATCAGAATTGGAGGGGGATTCATCAACTACCTGCATTATGCAGATGACACAAGCTTGCTTGCTAAAAGTCAGGAGGACTTGAAACATTTGTTTATGAAAATCAAAGACCTTAACCGTTAATATAGATTTACCTCTCAACATCAAGAAAACAAAAATTCTCACCATCAGGACAATATACAACATCATGATAAATGGAGGTTGAAGTTGATAATGATTTCATCTTACCTGGATCTATAGTTAGTATCCGCAGTCAAGAAATCAAGACACATTGCGTTGGGAAAATCTGCTATTAGATACCTCTTCAAAGTGCTGTAGAGTGATGATGAGAGTTTAAAGACGTAGGTGCTCCTGATTCAAGCCATGGTCTTTTTGATTACTGGCTATTCATCTGAAAGTTGGACAATGACAGAAGAAGAATCAATGTCTTTGAGTTGTGGTTTTGGAGAAGAATACTGACTATTCCATGGAGTACCAAGAGAGAGAACAAATAAGTCTGTCTTTGAGAAAGTAAAACCAGGGTGCTCTTGGAGGCAGTGATGGTGAAGCTGCTTCTCACTTATTTCAGGCATGTTGCTATGAGCGACTCGCCCTTGGAGAAGGATATCACACTTGAAAAAGTGGAGGGTTGATGTAGAAGAAGAAGATTTTCAGCAAATGGATAGACACAATGACTGTAACACTGTGCTTAAGTGTATTGGAAAGGGTAAGGATGACACAAGATAGAGCCAGGTTCAGATCTGTTGTTCTTAGGATTGCTATGAATCGCAGTCGGCTCACTAACATGTAACAGTATAAGGTGAACCAATAGGAGCTATGGTGGATTAGGTATGGATTTGCACTGCTAACCCAAAGGCATGCAGTTGGAATCCACCTGCTGCTCCAAAGGAGAAATAGAGATATTCTCCACCCATTTGATTTACTGCCTCTGAAAATCAACTGGAGGGTTTTCTGTAATTTCTTTAGACTCAACAGCACACAACAATAAAGGTGACTAATAACAGGAGACAGCTAGGAGACAGTTTAGAATAAACAACCATATAAGGTCAAAAGAGCAGTATTTGCCCAGTGAAGACAAAGCCCTGAATGCAGGAAGGGATGAGATACAAGAATTAAAAGAAATGAAAATTATGGGGAGGAAGTGGGAAAACTGGGATTACTTTGTGGGTATTGTACCAAATATTATAAAATAAAATGTGCATTAAAAGAAAATCAGTATTTTTTGTAAACTTTTACACACATTACAATGTTAACATCTTAGGTACTCAGTATATTTATCAATGCTAAGAAATCAACATGCATTACATGTGGATGTAACCAATTCAGATCCATTTAATGACAACTCACTATTACTCAACCTTCAGGAATCTTTTGAATTTTCTTTTGTTCTGGGGTTCAATTTCTGATGTCACATTATGTTTTGAATATGTGCTCTGTAATCTAAATCAAGATTTTAGCCAGGAAATGTAATTTATGTCTCGCAATATCCTCTTATGCAACTTCTCCCATAGAATTCAACCCAATACCCTACTCCAAGTTTATAGCTCTTTTAAGATTCGAAGAATCACCACCTCACAAAAAGTATTTCCTGGGTAAGTCAGAGCCATAGCTACCTGCACTGAATTAATTTCGCTTTAAAGAAATGCATAGTAAAGTGGACTGTGGACTTGGGGGGGACTGTATAACAATGAAATAATTTTTTTCTTTTCAAAGAGAAAAACAAATGGGGTGGAAGGGTGGGCAGGGAAGAAAATGTGCAGCAATGAATGAATGGGGAAAAGTTAAATGGAAAGAATATGCTGTAAAAATATAGGTAAAAAATATATTGCATTAAAAATCATTAATTAAAAAATATATTCTGTGTACCTTAAGTACGAAGGATGAGAGAGCATTATGCCAAGTGTACTAACTCAGTCCCATAAAGACAAATACTGAATAAGACCATTGTATGTATAGAATATATACATTGTATGTAAGAATATATATATTGTATGTAAGAATATATACATTGTATGTAAGAAAAAAAAATATATATATTCTGTGTCAAGTAGTTATCTACTTAAGCATTGCCTTCAGATACCTTTTGTATCTATAATGTGTTTAGTTGAAAATCAATAAAACACTCATTTGTGCAGGAGAAAAATCATTGTGGCACAGTGATTTTTTTCCATGCTTTTAAGGGCTATGTTCTCTGAGGAGGGAAGTTTTAGAACAATTTGATTACTGCTTTTTAAAAATAATGTTTGCAATAGTGAGGATAAATGATTTGCTTTAATATGTAACTAATGATGATTCTGCCTTATTAAACAAGTCAAATCCATTGCCTAGAAATCAATTGGAACTCTTGGTGACTCCCAAATGGGTTTCAAAGGCTGTAAACCTTACATGAGGAACCTACTTCATCTTTTTCTCCTCAGAGCAGCTGGTGGGTTTAATGCTTTAACCTATCCTAAACCTACCATGCCACCTGAGCTCCTTTTTTGGGTGAAGAGATAAAGAGGAATGAATACAACAAAATGTTATGGGAATAACTACCTAGTAATGTATAGTCAATTTTCTATTCTTTTAAAAATTTTAGGTTCTTAATCCTGCTTTTCAAATTGCAAATAGGAACCAATTTTGTAAGTAGAACTAGTATTTTTTCATGGTCAAAAAAGTTTGAAAAATGTAACATCAAATACTTTTTATATTTTACTAGAAATGAGCCCAAAGGGGCAAGAGCATAGTGATTTGGTCTTTGACTTGAAATTTAAATATCATATTTTTTTAGTCTTTGATTTTCAGCTGGAAATATCACCAAATATTCTTTTAACCAAATTGGATTAGATAATGTGCTTTATACAAATACTTCAATTCTTCTCTGTAATACCTGAGAATTGTAGAGAGCTCTGGTGGCCTAGCTGCAAGGGTATGCCAGCTCAGATGTGAGCAGATCGAATCTATTAGGTGCTCTGAGTGAGAAAGAGAGACAATTTCCTTCCATGTGATTTACTGGAGGGTCAGTTATGGGTTGGTTCCAACTTGAAGTACACAAAACCAACCACAGTAGCCCATAGGGAATGATCTCTGGTCACAACAGTGGTATGAAGTTGTGCTGTCAACCAAAAGCAGGAGGTTTGAACCTTCCAGCTGCTCTGAAGGAAAAAGGAGATCTCCTCTCTTGCAACTTACAGCTTCTGAAAACCTGCTGGTGCGTCTGCTATGAGGATGACACAGGCAATACCAGTCCATAGAGAGCTGTGCTGCCTCTCTGTTGGTTTGAATCCACCAATGGCTCCTTAGGAGAAAGACGACTTTTTTTTTCCTCCTGAGTGATTTACAGCCTGAGCAAGCTAGCCGGAGGATCAGTAATGAATTGAATCTGATTTGACAGCAGTGTGTTTTAGGGTTTGTTTGTTTTTTCCTAGTCCTACCAAGTTGTCTCTAGGTGACAAGAGTGGCAAAGTGCTCAGCTCTTAAATGAAAAGTTAATGAATGGAGACCACACAAGAAAATGATCAACATGGCATTTCACTTCTGAGAAGCCAGCCACTGGAGCGCCATGGAGCATGGTAACATTTGGTTACTGTCAATCAGCACTGCCTTATCTGCTGTTTGAGGTTTTCTACTTTACCAAATATAATGTCCATTTCTAGCAATTGCTCTTTCATGGTGACACATCCAAAGTAAGCAAGACAAAGTTTCACCATCCTTGCTTCTTTTATTTACTTTAATTAAATGTTTCCTTCATTTCAGTGAAGATTTACATATATTGTTTTTTCATACTTATTCATAGACATTGTTTTTATAACATTAATCACCATGAATTAATGCAATTAATTAATTACAATGTCTAATCAACCCCTTTTGTTATTACCTTTCCCTATCTCTCTTTCTCACTACCTTGCTTTAAGGAACACTCTGGCTGTATTTATTCTTTGAGAGATTTATTCGCTCTTTTGACAGGTGTGTTCAGAGTTCTTTGCCAGCAACACAATTCAAATGCATCGATTCTTGGTCTTCCGTTTTAATTGTCCAGCTTTCACATGCATAGGAGGCATTTGAAAAGACCTTGGCTTGCTTTGGGCCACCTTGGTTGTCAAAGTGAATCCTTTTCCTCACTAGCATAAAACCTGCATCTTGTTAGTTCCATCCTTTGATATTTCTAACTATTTTTTTCTCTTCCTGTCTCTCAAATTTGCATGTGATGTCTCCTTTGCCTGCAAACCCTTTCACAGTTCTATTTCAGGATGCTGGATTGGATTGCTTTCTTTGTTCACATGACACCTTTCTTATTTCCCTTTTCACTCACAGTATGTTAAGAGAGAAAATAGAATTGTATATTTAATATTCTTTCAATGGTACTACTTTATTTCTAATGACAATGAATAATTATACTTATTAGAAAAAAGGGGATTGTGGGTATTAGCAGACCTTGTTAGTGAATGCCAAGGAGGCTTGGTGGCATAGTTCACCTATCTGGCTACTAACCACAAGTTGACAGTTTGAGTCCAACAATCATTGTTTGGGAAAATCATGAGCAGGCTCCTCCCATAAAAGTTTACAACGTTGGAAGCTAAGTGAAGGGTCACTACAGTCAGAACCTGTATGGCAGCAATGGGAGTGGATGTTGAGACTTTGTTTTTCTTCAATACATTATGCTGAACAGCCAGTTATTTTTCTGAAACACTCTTATAACTATATCCTTTTCCTCCATTAAAAGGATTGTATATATAAACTTAAACTTTCTTGAACTACTCTTTGTCCATCTATTCCCCCTCTTCCACCTCCCCGAAATAGAATTTACCACCCTGATTTAATGCACCAGTGCCTATAGCAAACTTACATTCAGACAAATTAATAAAATACACTCTGGCATGAATGAGTCCTCCACAATTTACAACCACTAACTTGAAATGGAGAGAGTTCTGGTGACTTAGTTGTAAAGAGTTGCCAACCAAGTGCACATGGTTTGAATCCACCAGCCACTCAGTGGAAGAGAGGTGGGCAAACACCTCCTTCGTGATTTATAACCTCTGAAAATGCACTGTAAGGATCAGCTGTAAGTCTCTTCTGACTCAGTTGTACACAATACAACTTAAAGTCGGAGAATCCCTTGTAACACAGTGATTTAACTATTGGCTGCTAACCAAACATTGACAGTTCAAATCCACTAAGAGCTAAAGATGTGCTTCCATTAGGATTTTTACAACCTTGGAAACCTTATGGAGTAGTTAGATCTGTCCCTTTGAAGCCCAGTAGTCTCCATGACAGACAACAACAAGCACCAGTGAACACTTAGTCATATCAAGCTATTCTATCAAAGAATTATCAGTAAGTTTAATACCATAAAAGGGGCATTTAAAACTTCATGGAATTGTTTTTGTCTCTCGTGTTTTGCTGTTGCTAAGTAGCGTCAAGTCAACTATGACTCACAGTGACCCTATGCACAATAAACCCTGATGTTCTGAACCCTGTTTTATTCTGAGCCAATCTCACTGCCTCTAACACATCTGTGCCTATTACCCTAGTCACTGAATCAATCCTACTCATCTGGGGTCTTTCTCTCCTGAACTGTCCCTTCATCGTTCTAAGCATGATATCCTTCTCCAAAGACTAGTCCCTCCTGGCTACCTGTTCCAAGAATGTGAGACAGTCTCAAAATCCTTGCCTCCATGCAGCAGCTTGGTTTCACTCTCTCCAGGACAGGTGTGTTAGTTCTCTTGGCAGTCCAAGGTGTGTTCAATACTCCTCTCCAGCACCACAGCTCAAAAGCATCAATTCTTCTGTCACCTTTGGTCATTGTCCAGTTCTATGATGCATAGCAGAAGTAATTGTGAACCACGGCCTGGATCAGGTGCACCTTAGTCTCTAGACTGACAGCCTTGCTCTCCAGCACTTTGGTGAAGTCGCTGACAGCAGATTTTCTTAGTGCAATTTGTCTTTTGATTTCCTGACTGTTGGTGCCAAGAGTGCAGTGGTAAGGAATTATGTAAAGAGGGAACTCTGGTGGCTTAGTGGTAAGGAATTGTGCTGCCCACACAAAGTTATGTGGTGGTTTGATTCTACCAGCTCCTCTGTGGGAGAAAGACAGTTTCCTTCTATACAATTAGCTATCTCTGAAAACCCTCTGGAGGGTCAGCTATGTGTTGGTTCTGACTCAGTGGTACACACAGCAACATTTACATTTTTAAAATGTATGAATTTGTGTTCTATTAAAAATCACTTTCCAAAAAGAGAAAAAAAACCACCACCCAAACAGAAGTAAAAATAACTTTCCTCCGACTTATTTGTAGTATACTGTTAGGTGCCATTAAGATGGTTATAACTCATAGTAACTTTAAACAACAGATCAAATCCTTACTCTATCCTGTGACATCCTTATGATTTCTACCTTGCTTAAATCCGTTATTGAAGGCACTGTATCAATCCATTTCACTGAGGATCTTTCCTTCTTTTAATAATCTACTTTTGGGGAGCTCTGATGGCTTAGTGGCAAGAAGTTGCACTGAATTCCCAGAGGTATATGGTTTGAATCCACCAGATGCTCTGCTGGCGAAGGAGGGGCAATCTCCTCCTGTACTAGTCAGATCTGATTTGACAGTACACACACACATACAAAACAGAACAAACAAAATAACCTACTTTCAACAGCATCACAGTGTTTTTTCCAAGGGCTAGACACTCCAGATAATATGCTAAAAGCTATGTGAGATAATGTTTTATTATCTTTGTCTCTAAGGAGTACTCTGGTCGTACTCTTTCCAAGACAAGGTATCTTTGGAGTGGATCTGGCTGTCCCTGGAATAATCATTACTCTTAATCATGGCACAATTTAAAGGCATCAATTCTTCTTTGATCTTTCTTTTCATTGTCAAATTTTCACATGAATATGAAGAAATTGAAAATATTATGGCATTGATTAGCCACACCCTAGTCTTTAAATAGACATCCTGGCTCTTTAGCATATTAAAGAGGTTTTTTACAGTAGCTTTGTCCAGTTCCCCATATCTTTTGATTTCCTGACTGCTGCTTGTATGGACACTGTTTGTGAATCCAAGAAAATGAAATCCTTGACTACTTTGATCTTCCATCATGATATTGTCTATTGGTTCAGTGGTGAGGATTTTTGTTTTCTTGATGTTAATCTGCAACCCAAGTTTAAGGCTGTGGGGTTTTTGTTTTGTTTTGTTTTACGGTTTCCAGTCATTGTTGTACTTTTCTTCCTACCCTCCCCTCCCCCCCAATTCACTCTTCTCCTTGAAAAGAAAAAAAAATTCTTCCACTGTTATGCAACTCCTCCCCCCAAGACCACTGTACTATGCAGCCTTCACTCTGGACTTCTGTAATGACAAGAATACCCATTCATATGTCCCTTTGAAACAGTCTCTCTCTCATCTGTTTCAGTGCAATATACATCTTTCCTCCCCTCCTTTTCTGTCCTATCTCAACCCTGATATCAGTCTCATTTTACAATAGTGGCCCTATGCAATATTTGTCCTTTTGTGACTGAAATATTTTACTCAGCAGAATGTCCTCCAGGGTCATCAATTGTGTGTAATATTTCATGAGTTCCTAGTTTTTCAATGCTGCATAGTATTCCATTGTGTGAATATACCAGAGCTGCTCTATCCATTCGTTTCTTGATGAGCACTTGGTTAGTTTCCAGCTCTTTGCTATTGCGAACAAAGCCACAATAAATATGGATGTACATATATCTACTTGGGTGGCAGTTACGGTTTCTTTAGGGTATATTCCCAGTAGTGGAATTGCTGGGTCAAATGGTATTTCTATTTGCAACTTTTTTTAGCAAGTGCCATACAGCCTTCCATAGTGGTTGCACCATTTTACAATCCCACCAACAGTGAATAAGAGTTCCAGTTTCTCCACAACTTCATCAGCATTTCAAGTTTGCTGTTCTGTTAAATTTTGCTGTTCTTACTGGGGTGAGATGATATCTCATAGCTGTTTGTTTTTTCATTTGGTTTTTTTTGGGGGGGGTTATACTTCAGTTATTCTTGTGTACCATTGAGTCAGTACCAACCCATAACTGACCTTCTGGTTTTTCCACAGACATTTAATTGCAAGAGAAGAGATTGCCTATCTTTCATCTGCAGATTGCACACCTTCAGGATTATAGCACAGCTCCTTGTCACTAAGCCTTTGTTGTTGTTGTTGTTGCCATCGATTTGCGACTCATGACGACCCTATGTACAACATCCCCAAACTCTGCTCTGTCCTGTGCCAATCGCACTGTCTCCGATACACCCATCCTGATTACCTCAGTCACTGAATCAATCCACCTCATAGGGGGCCTTCCTCTTCAGCGCTGTCCCTCCACCCTACCAAGCATGATGTCCCTCTCCAAGGACCTGTCATCCCTCCTTGCAACATGTCCAAAGTATGTTACACGGAGCCTTAGAATCCTTGCCTCCAAGGAGCAGCCCAGTTTGACCTTTTCCAGGATGAATCTGTTTGTTTTCCTAGCAGTCCATGGTTTTCTCAAT
>NW_006399768.1:29297744-29300599 GCF_000299155.1 Elephantulus edwardii | reverse complement strand
GGCCAACTGACTGGAAGAGATCTATATTTGTTCCCATTCCAAAGAAAGGTGACCCAACTGAGTGTGGAAACTACAAAACAGTGTCATTGATTTCACATGCAAGCAGTGGAGGTGAGGACCAGTTTTATTCTTATTCCTTCTGGCCCTTTTAGAAAGGTGTTCATGGGTCTGTGCCCCCATGACCTGTTTTCTGTTCTTCAGGCAGTTTCTGACCACAGATATTCCCAGTGCAAGGTTGTTTATTGTGAATCTAAGCAAGATGATTTTTTATACTATTTCTATCTTTCTTTCTTTTTTTATTTCAGTCTTTCCCTCTCATCTATAATGATGTTGCCTATTGGTCCAGTGGTGAGAATGTCTGTTTTCTTGATATTGAGATGCAATCTATATTGAAAGCTACAGTCTTTGATGTTTTGCAAAGAGTGCTTCATGTTCTTCCCACTTTCATCAAACAAAGTTGTGTTATCTGTATAACACAGGTTGTTGATGAATCTTCCTCCCATCTTGTGCCACTTTATTCTTCAGAGACCAACTTCATAAATCATTTGTTCAGCATACATACTGAGTATGTATGGAGAAAGGATATAATCCTGACACATACCTTTCTTAATCTTAAGCCATGTAGTGTCTGATGGCCTAGTGGTAAGAATCTATACTGCAATGCCAAATGCACAAGGTTCAAATCAAGCAGCTGCTCTTCGGTAGAAAGAAGGCCAATCTCCTCTGTGGTTATGGACTCTGAAAACCCATAGGAGGGTCAACTATGGGTCAGTTCTGCCTCAAATGTACACAGCAACAATATCAGTGTTCTCTTGTTCTGTTCACAAAACAATCTCTTGGTATGTGTATAGATTACACATGAGCAAAATTAAGTGTTCTGAGATTTTCATTATTCTCTGTGTTAGCCATAATTTCTTATGATCCAGAGTTAAGTCCCTTGCATAGTCAATAAAGCATAAATACACTTTCTCCTGGTATTCTTTACTTTGATCCAGGATCCATCGGACATCAGCAATGATATTCTTATGATTTGATAAACAAAATAGTTCTAAGTGAACTAAAGATTTCCCTAGGCTATGAATCACAACATTTATTATTTCATAAGAAATAAAAGCGGAAGAATGATGAACACACAGAGAAGGAAAAATATCTCAATATCATAAAAAAGAAAACCCTGGAGTGGAAGCTTCTTTTGAATTCATGTTCCTGAAGTAGGGGACTCCTAAAACCAAAGGAACTTGGAATATTTACTGATGAAGATAGGAAACTTCAGCATGGATTGCCCTTTGTTATGTTGTTGTTATGTGCCATCAAGTCACTTGCGAATCATAGCGACCCTATGTACAACAGCCCTAAACCCTGCTCTATCCTGTGCCAATCGCATTGTCTCTGACACACCCATTCTGATTACCCCAGTCACTGAATCAATACACCTCATAGAGGGTCTTCCCCTCTTGCGCCGTCTCTCCACCCTCCCAAGCATGATGTCCCTCTCCAAGGACATGTCCCTCCTTACAACATGTCCAAAGTATGTCAGACAAAGGCCCAGAATCTTTGCCTCCAAGGAACAGCCTGATTTGACCCTCTCCAGGATGAATCTGTTTGTTTTCTTAGCAGTCCATAGTACATTCAATAATCTTTTCCAGCACCACAGCTTAAAGACATCAATTCTTCTCTCCTTCCTAGTCATTGTCCAACTCTCTGATGCATAACAAGTGATTGCAAAGACCGTGGCCTGTATCAGATGCGCCTTAGTCTCCAGAGTGACATCATTGCTCTTCAGTACTTTGGAGTCGTCCGTAACAGCAGACTTTCCCATTGAAATACGGGTTGTTTTTTTTTTTTATTTCCTGGCTACTGGTGTCAAGAGTGTTAACTGTGGATCCAAGCAGCCTAAAGTTGTTAACAATCTCAATAATCTCTTCACTATCCATCCTGATGCTGCCAATTGGTCCAATGATGAGAATCTTTATCTTGACATTGAGCCTCAATCCATACTGAAGGCTGCAGTCCTTGTCCCTCTGCAGAAAGCGTTTCAGGTCCTCCTCAGTTTCAGCAAGCAGGGTTGTATCATCTCCATAACGCACATTGTTAATAGATCTTCCACTAATCCTGACGCCACACTTCTTATAAAGCCCAGCCTCTCAGATAATCTGTTCTCCATACAGGTTGAAAAGGTATGGAGACAGGACACATCCCTGGCGTAGGCCTTTCCCAATTTTGAACCATGCAGTGTTTCTTTGCTCTGTTCTAACGACTGCCTCTTGGTCCAAGTATAGGTTTCTCATTAGCACGATCAAGTGTTCTGGTATTCCCATTCTTCTCAGAGTCAGCCACAGTTTGTTATGATCCACACAGTCAAACGCCTTTGCATAATCAATGAAACACAGATAGACATTCTCCTGGTATTCCCTGCTTTCAGCTAAGATGCATCTAACATCAGCTACAATATTCCTAGTACCACAACCCGTTCTAAACCCAGCCTGGACTTCTGGCAGTTCTCTGGCCTTTACATGAAGAAGAAAAAAAAATATACTCTTGTTGTTGTTGTTGTTATGTGCCATCGAGTTGCTTGCGACTCATAGCAACCCTATGTACAATAGCCCTAAACTCTGCTCTGTCTTGTGCCAATTACACTGTCTCTGACACACCCATCCCGATAACCCCAGTCACTGAATCAATCCACCTCATAGAGTGCCTTCCCCTCCTGCGCTGTTCCTCCACCCTCCCCAGCATGATGTCCTTCTCCGAGGACTGGTCTCTTCTTACAACATGTCCAAAGTATGTTAGACGGAGCCTCAGAATCCTTGTCTCCAAAGAGCCACCCAGTTTAACCCTTTCCAGGATGAATCTAT
>NW_006399768.1:29291579-29297644 GCF_000299155.1 Elephantulus edwardii | reverse complement strand
TGTTCAGATTTAGAGGAGTATCTGACAGACAGCAATTTGTGGAGCAGTTAAAGATAAATCCCTTATTGTGGGGGTAAGCGTTAGTTAAAGTGTTGACTCCACCCTTAGCCCAGTGCCATTACCCACTTACTTCCCAGCTCCACCCTCCACCAGGATAACCCTTCTCATCTACCAAGTCCCTTCAGTAAATATAGGTGTCAAAAATAGAGCAGAGCTGCCCAGAGGATTTCCCACGGCTGTAAATGTTTATGAAAAAGACTGCCTTTTTCCTGTGTTCCATCTGTTTACCTTCTGGTTAGAAGTCAAATTGTTTGACCATTACTTCACCAAGGCTTCCTCAGGAGAAGGGAGAAGCATGCTAATTATCTGATGGGCTACTGATAAACTAGAAGCCATGGACAGAAGATTTTTCAGATTTCAAATGCCCAACGCTTTAGAAATTAAGAAGCATTTTACTGGAAACATTTTTGTTCCGTGAAGTCCTGGTTATTCTGTGGATACAAGCATTGTATTGCTATCTGAAAGTTAGTGGTTTTTAACTCACCCATTGCTTCATGGTAGAAACATGAGGCAGTGAACTTCTACCAACATGGCCTTTTAAAATTTTTTTTTAAGTCTTTTTTTAAAATTTGTTTTTTCTTATATTAATTTTTTTTGTGTGTACCGTCAAATTGGATCTGACTGGTACAGGAAGAGATTGTCCCTCCTTCTCCAGCAGAGCATCTGGTGGATTCGAACAATGCACCTCTGGGATTGTAATGCAGCTTCTTGCCACTAATCACTGGAGCTCCCTACAAACACAGCCTTTTAATCCCTACTCTGTCCTACAAGGTTGTTATGAGTTGGAAGGGCCTTGAGTGTAGGGGGCTTGGTTTTTAGACTCATCTCTTATTATTTTATTTATTTTTAAAATTATTTTATTTATTTAAAGCTAAATTCACCTAGCAAAAGTTTACAGTTGAACTTTGCCTCTAGGATCACTATGAATCAATAGGGGTCACAACCAACTCTATGGCAGTGGTTTGTTTTCTAACAAATGTTGAATGATTTCCTGCCTTGAAAACTCACTGGAGGGTAAGCTGTGAGTTGGTTCTGGCTCACAGCACACAGACAACAACATAGTAAGCACTCAAATACTTTTTCTTTAATTTTACATTTTTTTTATGACTTGCTTACAGTCCTCAGAACAGACCAAGGAAACACTACATGGTTCAAAATCAGGAAAGGAATGTATCAGGATGCATCCTAGCTTCATACCTTTTCAATCTATTTGCAAAACAGATCATTTGGGTTGCTGGGCTTTATGAGAGGAGTGTGGTATCAGGATTGGAGGAAGACTCATCAACAACTTACATTGTACAGATGACAAAACCTCACTTGCTGAAATTGAAGACCTGGAATGCTTGTTGCAGAGGGTCAAGGACTGTAGTCTTCAATATGGATTGAAGCTCAACATCAAGAAGACAAAGATTCTCACCACTGGGCTAATTGGCAGCCCCATGATTGATGGAGAAGAGATTGAAGTTGTTAACAATTACAGCTTGCTCAGCTCCACAATCAACACTCTTGGCACCAGTAGTCAGGAAATCAAAAGATGAATTGCTAGGAAAATCTGCTGTCAGGGAACTTTCCAGCATACCAAAAAGTACTGGTATCAATCTGGAGACTAAGGTTCTCCTGACCCAGGCTGTGGTCTTTGTAATTACTTGTTATGCATCAGAAAGATAGATGATAACTAAGGATGACAGAAGAAGAATAGAGACCTTTGAGTTGTGGTGCTGGAGAGGAGTCTTGAACATAGATGGACCACCAAGAAAACAAATCTGTCTGTCTTGTAGAGAGTGAAATCAAGTTTCTCCTTGGAGGCTAGGATTTTGAAGTTCTGTCTCACATACTTTGGGCATTTGACAAGAAGGAACAGGTCCTTGGAGAAAAACATCATGCATGGAAGGGTGGAGGGACACAGCAGGAGAGAAAGACCCTGAATGAGATGGATGGATATAAGTAACAGGAGCAATGGGGGTTGGTGCGTTGGAATTTGTGAGACTGGCTCAGGACAGGGCAGGATTCAGAGCTGCTGTACATAGGGTCACTATGAGTCACAGGAGACTCAATGGTACATACATAATAATAACAACAACACAGCAATGTAACTAAAGAGAATTCTGTTTGCCAACCCTATAGGGAGTTGCATTGCTAACTCAAAACGCACACCGTTCAGGAGTTTTGAATCTACCATCTCTGGGGGAAAAAGATGGTCAATCTCCTCCCTTGTGAGTTACAGTCTTGAAGATCCAGTGGAGGGTCAGCTAGCTGTGAGTCAGTTCTGACTTGATGACAATAAGTGTTTTTGAGAGCATAATTCATTAACTATAACTTCTTATTTCTTAGCTTTTTTGAAAACATTTATTAGGCAACAATGGTATTTTGTTTTGTTTTAAAGTGAATTGGGGCAGGTAGGGAGGAAAATATGTCACAATGAATGAATGAAAATTCAACTTCTCTGTAAACTTTTGTTAAAAATCACAATTAAAAAGAGAAAAGAAATTACTCCCTTTTCCTTCTCTTTCCGTTCCTGACCCTGTATTTTAACAAGATGCCCAAGTCTGTCTTACTCTCACTCAAACCTGAGGATTAATACAATACAAACCATGTATAAGAATGAATAAGCTGGACACAATGAAGAAGTAACTAATAGCTGTGTTTAAAAAATAAGAAGGATAAAGGTAGCAAAGATTGCAATCTGGGAGTAGGTGGTACTTGAAAGAAAAACTTGAAGGAAAAACTTGGCCAAACAAAGCTTAAGTGGTATTAATTTTCACCTTGTGGTCAAAATAAACAATTTGTGATGACATAATGTTCATTAAGTCTGGTGACTAGTGTAAGATAGCTTAGGTGTTTGACTTCTATAAAGAATAAGGCTTGAGTATAATGAAACACATTTTTTAAAAAGAATGAGAGCTTGAATTTGGTGGTTAATGACTCTTTGTGAATTTCCTCCAGGCTTTTCAGTACTTTCAGGAAAGAGGTGAGTCAGGCGGTGATAATAAGTTTATTTCCATGACGTGGGTCAACATAACCTTAAAAGAAATGGGGGGGGGGGGAAATGCCTAGAAAAATAGAGAAACAAACTTTGCCTCAGTAAAGGCTGAAAGAATGAGAGTTGTTGAAATAATTTCAGATTCCTACATCTCATTTTATATAAGAAGGTACTTACATTTCTCTTGGTGGGGAAAAACACAAAGCCCTTTACAGATGTTTTTTGAAAGGAAAAAAGAAATAACTGGACTTATACTCAAGTAGACCTTTGAAGTGGGCAGAGGACTCATATTCTAAAATAAAAAAATCTAAGAAGGAATAGCTTATTCACTTAGATCTAGGGAGTTAAGGTGATTTACTAATGCACTATATTGCCATGGCATCTTTATGAAGTCACTTTAAGCATTCATATATTTTTAATTAGAAGTCGTTTAGCCAATCCCTTTGCTCCTTGACAGCAGTGAACCTAAATGACTGTATATTGAAAAATGACCTCTGTCCCTCCTTCCAAACATTATAGAGCTTTCCAAGGTCATACAATTACTTGCTAGATGTCTAAGATAAATTTTTCTGAAGTCTGGAGAAATAGAGTTTCACACTTTATCTCTTCTTTAACAGTCTGCCTGACACACTTCCTAATATAGTATTTGTACTTAGTAGCCATTTAGTAAATATTTATTCAAAGCATTTCTTTATTGACACAATATATTGGTGGTAATCAATGGATGTTGATGGCTTTGAATGAAAAGATGAAGAATCACAAGTTAGAAGAGCAAGTTATTGGAGGTCATTTCAGTATTTTATTTTTGTACACTTTGTATAAGAAAACTTAAGTCCAGGAGATAACGACTTTTAGTGAGAACATTCTTGGTGTGGCCTAGTTCACCTCTTGTCAAACTACTAACCATAGCTGGAAGCAGAGGGATGAGGATGTGCTGGAGGATTAATCATGGGGTTGTACAATTTGATGGGGGGGAGGGGTTGGGGAAAATGAAAAGAATTTGTTTTTGAAAACAATGTAGTCAAATGTTGTAAATAAACGAGTAGAAAATTAATTATAAAAAAAGTTCGATGATTTGACTCTATTAGTGACTCCATGGGAGAAAGATGGGCAGTCTCTTCCTGTAAATATTTAGAGCTTTGAAATCTCCATGGAAGGTCTCTCTGAGTCAGAATTGGCTTGACAGCAATAGGTTTGATTATATATATATATTTTTTTTTCTTGCATTCTCTGTAGCCTCACAGAAGCTTTAACTCAGAATTTCTTTATAAATTAACTATCTAGTAAATGGAAAGTGAGAAACTTTATCCGTCATAAAGCATAGGTATTAAAGAGCACCCATTACAAGGTGAGAGTGTTATAAGAAATTAGGATTCACATCCTATCTCTGTCAAGTCTTCTGAGACGGTGAACACTAAGCTTTTCTTATCATCACAGAAGACCATTCTTTACAATCTTTCCTCTCATTCATTCTTTATTTTATATAAAGTCTACCTTGTGAGTATACTGAGTCCGACTAGAGATAGTTTTAAACAGGTGGCCCTAAGCCAGATCTCTGAGAGAAAGGCCACAGTTTAAAAAAAAATTTGCCTTTCTTGCCTGGTAATTAAGGAGAAGCTGAACTGCTTTGAGGGCAGTCCTTGCTGAATGATTGAGGAAACCAGAGGTTTCTTGAATTTGTGTTGATGAACTGAAACCACAGCCTGGACTAATTGAGGAATTGTGTCTTGGGACTGCTGGACTAAAATCTGGATTTGCATTGGGTGATTATTTACCTCACCCACTCTCCATAGGTGATATAATTCTTTGCCTCTACCACTCTTTTTATGTATATATACTGATTTATTTACAAAGTTTCAATACATTGTTTTTCACAGAAGACCCCTCCCATTTCCTTCACCCTCCCACAAAATTGTGCAACTGTATGATTAACACTTTAACACTCCACCTTCCCCCCCCCCCACCTGCTTCCACCCTCGTCCCCTCTTTGCCTCATACTCATTCTACAATAGTGGTTTTATTCAGTATTGATCCTTGTGAGATTGACTTAGTTCACTCAGCATAATGTTCTCCTGTCCCTGCCAAGTTAGGTAGTAATTTACAAAACGCTGCATAGTATTCCATTGCATGAATGTATCACAACTTCTCAATCCGTTTGTTCGTCTGTAAAACCTACCAATTGGGAACAAATATTTGGCAATACCATCTCAGACAAGAGTCTCATAATGAAAGTTTACAGAATACTTCTGGGCCTCAACAAGAAAAAAACCTAATAACCCAATTATAAACTAGGCAAAAGATATGGAAAGAATTTTCAGAGAGGAAGATATTAGAATGGCCAACAGACATGTTAAGAAAGGTTTAAAATCACTGGCAAAAAGAGTGATGTAAATAAAAACCGCATTGAGATACCGTCTCACTCCAGTAGCAGGACCAAAGTTTAATAGGCGAACAATAAATGTTGGAGAGTATGTGGTAATATAGGAACTCTTACACATTATTGCTGGGATTATAAAATGGTACAACCCCTCTGGAAAGCAGTTTGGAGCTTCCTCAGAAAGTTGAACATAGAAATTCCATATGACCTATTTCATTGCTTGGAATATACCCCAAGAAAAAGAGAACTGAGGTGTAATTGTATACCAATGTTCATAGCAGCATTGTTCACCATTGCAAAAACATGGAAACAGCCCTGATGACCTCTAATTACTCTTGAATTTATTTCCTAATAAACCTTATTCTCAGTACCATAACTGTGAGTAAAATCTGTAAGTC
Source organism: Elephantulus edwardii (assembly GCF_000299155.1). Lineage (NCBI taxonomy): Eukaryota > Metazoa > Chordata > Mammalia > Macroscelidea > Macroscelididae > Elephantulus > Elephantulus edwardii. Next base: position 29,291,829 of record NW_006399768.1, on the reverse strand, counting down.
AACAACAAATAAATGAGCCTCTTGCTGCTGGTGTGCTTCTAGAGGCATGATGGGGCTGAGCTGCAGACTCTTTATCTGCTTCCTCCTCAGTGGAGGTGTTGTTGTTGTTATGTGCCATCGAGTCGTTTCCGACTCATAGCAACCCTATACACAATAGCTCTAAACCCTGCTCTATCCTGCGCCAACCCCACCGCCTCTGACACACCCATCCCGATTACCCCAGTCACCGAATCAATCCATCTCATAGAGG
>NW_006399768.1:29286254-29291479 GCF_000299155.1 Elephantulus edwardii | reverse complement strand
TCTCCAGCACCACAGCTCAAAGGCATCAATTCTCCTTCTATCCTCCTTAGTCATTGTCCAACTCTCTGATGCATAACAAGTGATAGCAAAGACCATAGCCTGTATTGGACACACCTTAGTCTCCAAAGAGACACTAAGCCTTTAGAGCCGCTTTTAATTTTTATTTTATTTTAAACCAACAGAAACTCTCTTCTTCAGTATGTGCTTTAAATGTTTTTTAAAAATTTCTGTAAATAAGGTTGTATCATCTACATAATGTAGGTTGTTGATGGATCTTCCTCCAATCCTGATGCCATATTCTTCTTCATATAGTCTATCTTTGTGAATTATATGCTCACCATACAGATTCAACACAGTACTGCTAGCCATCCCTCCAGTGGGCTTTCAGAGGCTCTAAAACACATGGTAGGAGATACCTCTGTTTCTCCCAGGGAGCTTCAAACAGGCTGCCTTTAGAATAGTAATGTAATTCCCTACAGACTATGCCACCCATAAGTATGGAGATAAGATGTAACCTCTTTCCTGACTTTAAACCATGAAGTGTCTCCTTGTCCTGTTCCGAGAACTGCTTCTTGGTCTATGCATAAGTTTCAAGCAAGCACTATTAAATTTTCTTAAATTCCTTCTCCTCAATGTCATTAATAATTTTTATGTTCCATGCAGTCAATTGTCTTTGCACCGTTAATTAAATTAAGTAAAGGGTTTGGGGGTTTTTGAGTTGGTTTTTTTTTTTCTTTTTATGGTTTCTGCTTTTAGCCAAAATTTATCTCAAGTCAACAATGATATTTCTTATTTCATGGCCTCTTTTCAATCCAGCTTGAATTTATGACAGTTCCCTGTTGATGTACTATTATTGTTCCACTTCTAACTTCCTTCCCACTCTAACTATCAGCAAAAGACCTTATTGCACTATAAACAAAAGCAAGCCAAAGAGAACATCTAGGCACTCCATCATGCAACTCATTTTACATACACTCTTATCTATGCAGTTTCCAGTTTATTTGATATAGGAAAACCTGTACTTTCAATCCTTTTTGCTTTTAGCATCTTATAGTTAGAGAGACTGATACAATAACTGGGGAAATGGGGTTGGTGTGTCAGAAACAGTAAGATTGGGTTAGGATAGGACAGGGTTCAGAGCTATTGTGCACGGGGTTGCTATGAGTTGCAGGGGACTCAATGCACATACCACCACCACCACCACCACATATGACATCTTCATCAATCTTGAGTGTTGTTTTCTCTTGAATGCTCAAAGATTATATGCTTTCTCCACACTATGTCCTTTCTTGAATACTCAAGAGAGAATTTTTAAGCAATGATCCTTTTACTTCACCATCTTTAATTTTTTCTCTCTCCCCTTGATTATTTTACTGTTATACAGTTATGATAATGACCACGTTTTAACCACTTCTTTGGATTCACATTAATGTCTAGTCTTTATCCATCACTCCATTTTAACCTTGATAAGAAAATTCCTAGAATTCTTTCTTTGTTGCTTAAATAATGATCTTTCAATGATCAAAATGGCATTGACTAGAAACTTGTTAGAAAAGTAGATTCTCAATTCCTGTCCTGAACCTAAAGAATCAGAAATTGCATGTTAGCTTCACCAAAGAAGACATTCAGATGCCAAACAAACACATGAAGAAATGTTTTGGTTTCTTTTAATTAATTAATTAATTAATTTTTTTGGAAGAAATGTTTTAAAGCCCTTGCTCTAAGAGAGTTGCAAATCAAAACAACTATAAGATATCATCTCACCTCAGTAAAAATAGCAAAATTCAACAGAGCAACAAGCAACAAATGCTGGCAAGAAATTGGAATTCTTATTCACTGCTGGTGGGAGTATAAAAAGGGTCAATCAGTATGGAAGGCAGTATGACACTTTCTCAAAAAGGTGAAAATAGAAATATAATTTGACCTAACAATTCCACTACTGGAATACACCCAAAAGAAATCAGAACTTCCACCCAAGAAGATATATGCACACCCATGTGTATTGCTATGTTGTTCACAATAGCAAAAAGATGGAAGCAACCTAAGTGCCCACCAACAAATGAAAGGAGTTGCTGTTATGTGCCATCGAGTCTCTTGCGACTCACAGCGACCCTATGTATAAGAGTGCTAAATGCCGTTCTATCCTGTGCCAGCCTAGCCATCTCAAATGCACTCATGCCCACCACTCCACTCACAGAATCGATCCATCTCATCGAAGGTCTTCCTCTCTTGCGCCGCCCCTCCACTCTGCTGAACATGATGTCCCTCTCTAAGGACCAGTCCCTCCTTACAACCTGCCCAAAGTATGTCAGATGAAACTTCAGAATCCTTGACTCCAAGGAGCATTCTGGCTTCACCTTCTCCAGGACAAACTGGTTTGTTCTCTTAGCAGTCCATGGTATATTCAACACTTTTCTCCAGCACCACAGCTCAAAGGCATCAATTCTCTTTATATCATCCCTATTCATTGTCCAACTCTCTGATGCATAGCACGTAATTGCGAAGACCATAGCCTGGATCAGGCACACCTTAGTCTCCACCCTGACATTTTTGTTCTTCAGTACTCTCAGAGGTAGCTGTGGTATATTCATACAATGAAATACTATCAGCACTGAAAACCAAGGAACTCATGAAATATTATACAAAAATGGGTGACCTTGGAGGACATTATTTTGAGTGAAATATCTCAGGCACAAAAGGACAAATACTGCATAATGTCACTGTTATAAAACAACTGACATTAAGGGTTGGGAGGAAACTAAGAAAAGGGGGTAAATAATGAACACTGCATTGAAACAGATGAAGCAAAGAATTGTTTAAAAGCAATATGTGATTAGGAATTATTTGCATGACAGCAGTCAAGAATAAAAAGTGTGAAATGGACTGGGGTGGGAGGAGGAAAGAAATTGTACAACAATGAATGATTTTTTTAAAGAGAAAAGTGAACTTGGGGGGAGGGAAGATGGGGAGGAAATGCACAACAATGAATGGATGTAAATCCAAGTTTTCTCTAAACTTTGGTGATTTTAACAAAAGCTTTCTTTAAACTTTTGTTAAAATCACAATAAAAATGTTTTTTTTTTAAATTGCATGTTAGTAAGACTCCTAGATTCATTAATAACATGAAAGCTTGAGAAGTACAGATCTATGATTGTTGTTAGGTATTGTTGACTTGCATATGACTCATTCTGAAACTACCAAGAACCGATCAGAACCCTGTCCTATTCCACACCATGCTTAACATCCCTGATACACTTGAGCTTGTTGCTGTAGTCATCATATCAATCCATTTCATTGAGAGTCATTCTATCCTTCACTGACTCTCCACCTTTTCAAGCATGACTCTCCTTTCCAAGGAATAGATTCTTCTAACAACATGCCCAAAGTATATGAAACGAAGCTTCATCATCCCTACCTCCAACAAAACTCTGGTTGTACTATCTTAAGATATATCTCTGTGTTCTTTAGGGCAGTCCATAGCATCTTCAGTACTCTTCTACAACACCACAAGTTAAAGGCATCAATTCTATCATTCTGGATTCATGTCCAGCTTTCAGATGCATAACAAGAGACTGGAAAAGATAGGACTTGAATCAGATATATCTTAATCTTCATATTGACATCATTTCTCTTGAATAATTTGTAGAGGTACCCGGCAGCAGACTTTCCCAGCACATCTCTTAATCTCCTAACTGCTAGTACCAATGGTTTTGATTGTGGATCTAAGTAAGATGAAATAATTGACAATTTCATTTTTTTTTCTCCGTCTATCGTGAGCTGTGGTGCCAGAGAAGAGTATTGAGTGTACCATGGACTGCTAGGAAAACAAATTGATTCATCCTGGAAAGGGTCAAACCGGTCTGCTCCTTGGAGGCAAGGATTCTGAGGCTCCATCTAACATATTTTGGACATGTTATAAGGAGGAACCGGTCCTTGGAGAGGGACATGATGCTTGATAGGATGGAGGGACAGTGCAGGAGGGGAAGGCTCTCTATGAGGTGGATTGGTTCAGTGACTGGGGTAATTGGGATGGGTGTATCAGAGACAGTGCGATTGGCACAGGACAGAGCAGAGTTTAGGGCTGTTGTACATAAGGTCGCTATGAGTCGCAAGCGACTCGACGGCACATAACAACAATATCACGATGTTGCCTATTTGTCCAGTGGTGAGGCTTTTTGGTCTCTTGATGTTGAGATGTAATCCATGATGAAGGATATAGTTTTTGTTCTTCTGCAGCAAGCAACTCAAGTCCTCCTTACTTTCAACAACTATACCTGTGCCATCTGCATAATTCATGTGCTGATGAGTCTTCCTGATCTCCTATTATTTTCCATGAATTTTCTCGAATCCGTTTCAGCCCACTCTCTGTCAGAACAACTCTTTTCAAGGTCCACAGTTACTGTTCAAACCACTTATATGGTTGAATCTGTTTCATGTGCTCCTTGTCTTTAAGGTTGTTAACACACTTAGTTCTTTGGTCACTTTTCTTCCCTTCATGCCCTCCCTGACTGAGCTCCTCTAGAGCCATGGCCTTCCATATTGTTGTGGATATGGCTTCACAGTTTTCATATTTTAAGAATCAGCTCAAATATAACCCCTTATTTGAACATTTAGAAATATTCCCCACAGGAATCAATCATCTCTTCTTCACAGTGATTGCTCCTGTTCCTTTATACTATTAGTTTCTCAGTTTTTCCCTATTTTACCTTTATTTGCAAAATCCTTAAAAATAAAATCCACTTCAATATATCCACATCTTTTTTTTAACACAAAAATTTATGAGGGGGAAAAGAAGAAAATGAAAAGAAACAAATTATAAAGATAAAAACAGAAATGAATGAATTAAAAAAAGGGGGGAATCATTACTTAATCCAAATGCTAGTTCTTCTGTGAAAATAATATATTGATAGCCTTGTAACTTGATAAAATTGTTATTGTTGTTATGCACATCTTAAGGAAATAGAAAAAACATCACTTTGTAAAGCTCTTGTTACATGAAAAAAATGTGCTTTTGTTATTTAATTTTATAAATAGTTAGATATGTTGTTGTTGTTGTTATGTGCCATCAAGTCACTTGCAACTCATAGTGACCCTATGTACAAGAGCCCTAAACTCCGCTCTGTCCTGTGCCAATCGCACTGTCTCTGACACTCCCATCCCGATTATCCCAGTCACTGAATCAATCCACCTCACAGAGAGCCTTCCCCTCCTGCGCCATCCCTCCA
>NW_006399768.1:29249748-29286154 GCF_000299155.1 Elephantulus edwardii | reverse complement strand
AGCAAACTAAAGCTGTGAACAATCTCAATCTCTTCACCATCCATCCTGATGCTTCCAATTGGCCCAGTGGTGAGAATCTTTGTCTTCTTGACATTGAGCCTCAATCTATATTGGAGGCTGCACCCCTTGACTTTCTGTAGCATGTGCTTCAGGTCTTTCTCAGTTTCAGCAAGCAGGGTTGTGTCATCTGCATAACACAGATTTTTGATAGATCTTCCACCCATCTTGACCCCAAATTTCTCCTCATAGAGACTGTGGCTGACTCTGAGAATGGGAATCCCAGAACACTTGATAGTTCTAATGCGAAACCTATATTTGGGCCAGGAGGTAGTTGTCAGAACAGAGCACGGGAACACTGCATGGTTCAAAATTGGGAAGGGCGTATGCCAGGGATGCATCCTATCTCCATACCTTTTCAACCTATACTTTTAGAATAAAAAAAAATAGAAAGAAAAAAATCTTCAAAACAGAGCCAATACCAACATATTTTTCAATAAATGTAGAAAAAACCAAGCCAATCAAGATTTTTACTTTACTGAGGTAAATATGGCTGTTTCTAATTTGAACAAATATTTGATCTACTATTCCAGGAATAAAAGGGCTCTGATGACCTAATAATGAGTTACACCGACAACTCAAAGGCAAGTAGTTTGAGTTCATCAGTTGTCTAGCAGGAAAAAAAAAATAGGTGATCACTTCCTGTGTGATTTATAGCCTCTTAAAACTCACTACAAGGCCAGCTATGTGTTCTGTCTGACTCCATGGCATGTAACAAGAATGGCAACAACATACCAATATTGATAAATCAAAAACAATGGCTTTATACTCACTGTCAAAAAGGATATTTCACTATCCCGAAGCTATTAAAAAACCCCTTTTGGTAGGCAGTATGTCACTGGAGATCAGTTTGAAAGTCATCTACAGGAGCTGGTTCTACAGGAGCTGTTGGCTGGGATTGGTGAGCAGTAGAGTGGAATGTTGATTTGCTAAGGGATATGAGACTATGGGATAAGGCCTTCAGTTTAAAAACCCTTTTAAAATTGTTTTTTTGTCAAACATTCTCCTAAGTGGTATAGCACTGGTGTGTACATTATTGTACAGCAGTAACTCATGGTTGCTGTGATGCTACACTGATGTGCCAAATGCGATAATGGTTACCCATGATGGACAGTGTTTGGTGGAGCTTCCCTATTAAAACAAGCCTGGAAGCAGGAGTGGCATCTACTTCTGAAATGGCTTGCCTCCAGAAACTCTATGAACAATGCTCAGGCCTTTTGTTCATAGGGTCACTATGAGTTGTCTACAGTGTGACAACACTTAACAACAATAACAATGATATCATAGAGAGAAAGCTACGTTGGCCTAGTGGACAGAAAGTTATGGTATCAAGCTCAAGTTAGATGAATTTAATCTGCGGCCCTCAGGCCTGGCTTAAATTGTTTTTTGTCAAACATTCTTCCAAGCAGTATAGCACTGGTGTGTGCATTGCTGTACAGAGGTAACTCATGGTTGCTGTGATGCCAACACTGTGACACTGATGTGCCAAATGTGATAATGGTTACCCATGGTGGACAGTGTTTGGTGGAGCTTCCCAATTAAAACAAGCCTGGAAGCAGGAGAGGCGTCTACTTCTGAAATGGCTTGTCTCCAGAAACTATGAACAGTGCTCAGGTCTTTTGTTCATAGGGTCTCTATGGGTCTACAACTCGATGGCACTTAACAACAACAAAATCCTGAAGTACAACACTGACGATCTGAAATATGACTATTATTCAGATTAATGCCACAGCTACTAATATGAAATGAAGAATGTGAAGATTTTTACCAATTTTTACAGTCTGAATTAGATCAAATATGAAATCAAGATACATTTGTAATCACTGGTGATTAGAATTCAAAAGTCAGAATTAATTTACCCTTGGCATCAGAAGTATAAAAAAACAATAAGGAAAATGAGTACTGGGATAATCTGCTACAAAAGACTTATTGGGATGGAGGAAGAGAAGGACAATGTGGAATGAATGGACAGTCATATGTTGCATGTACTGTAATTGGTGTTGTGGAGCAGAATATGTATATATGTATAAATGATTGGGGAAAAACACCCCAAATTACTTTGTAAACTTTACCTCAAATTTAAAACAAAGATAAAGTGGGTAGATTTCTTTTTTTTTTTAGAAAGATATCTTTTTAAATTGTTAAAAAACAAACTAATACTTTGAGGGCTAAAGTACCTGATTTAAGCCATGGTCATTTATCACTTTATATACGTGTTAAGGCCTGAGAATAAATAAGGAAGAAGTTAGTGAGGAATGCTGAATATACCATTGTAAAAGGAGTAATGGGAAGTAGAGGATGGCTGAGTCCTCTTCTACTAACTCCACAAGGGCACTGTCTCCATCAACAACATTCACAGTGCAAAACTGATAGTGACACAGTCAGACATCGTCTCCCATGCTCCCGATCCTACTTGCACCAATTCCAATACCAATTCTACCAGGAATTTTGTCTGGACATCATTGCAGTGACCAAACTTTTTAGAACCATGGTGATGATTTTAGGATTTGGCTATGAGGTTTATTAGGGAAATCAACAGACTGCAACTCAAGAGAGTGGCAAGAAAAAATATTCTACAATTCCTCAGTTCAGACTAAGTTAATAGGCTATACAGGTTTGGCTGCAATAAACAATAACTATACAGTCTCCCAGTTCTCCATCCAGCTAGAGTGAAGGTCAGCTATGAGTCGGTTCTAACTCAACAATACACAACAACAACAACACTCAAAGTAGCCTTATTTGAATCTTCTCACAAAATCAACTAAACCCTATGCCTACTAAAAAGAATTGGCTGACACAGCAGAATTTGATGAAACAATGTACAATCAAGAGCCTATGGTGATGAAGGAGGACGTTTAAGCTGCTCTGAAAGAAATGACAAAAAGCAAGGCCCCAGGAATTGAGAGTCTATCAGCTGACATATTCAGCAAATAGATACTGTCCTGGAAGCTCTCACAAAATTGTGCCAAGAAATATGGTGGGCAACCACCTGGCCAACTGACTGGAAGAGATCTATATTTGTTCCCATTCCAAAAACAGGGGGGACCTTAGAAAGTGTGGAAATTATCAAGCCATATCACTAATGTCATATGCAAGCAAGACCCTGTTGAAAATTATAAAAAAATGACTAGAACAGTACATCAAGAGAGAACTATCAGATGTGCAGTCTGGGTTTAGAAAAGGATGTGGTGCTATGGCAATAATTGGATGAAAACACATCCTTTTCATAAACTCTAAAACTGTTATTGTTGTTATGTGCCTTGGAGTCACCTGCAACTTATAGCAACCCTATGTACAATAGCACTGAAGGCTGTCCTGTCTTGAGCCAGTCTCACTAATTCTGACACACCTACCCCCACTGCCCCACCTACTGTATCAATCTATCTCCTCCTGGGTCTTCCTCTCCTGAGCTGTCCCTGCACCTTTCTGAGCATGATGTCCTTCTCTAAGGTTTGGTCTCTCTTTGGCCACATACCTAAATTATGTGAGAAAGAGCTTCAAAGTCCTAGCCTCCAAGGAACACCTTGGTTTCATCCTCTTCAAGATAGACCTGTTTGCTTTCTTGGTGATCCACAGTATGTTCAAGACTCTTCTCCACACAACTCAAAGGCATCGATTCTTTTTCTGTCATCTTTAGTCATTTTCTAGTCTCTGATGCATGGCAAGTGTTTGTGAAAACTATGGCCTGGATCAGGAGCATGTTCATCTCTGGACTGACAGCATTACTTCTCAGTACTCTGGAAAGGTCCCTGATAGCAGATTTTCCTAGTGCAATTCATTTTTTTTTTTGCAATTCATTTTTTGATTCCCTGACTGCTGGTGCCAAGAATGTTGACTGTCAAGCCAAGCAAGCTGAAACTGTTAACAACCTCAATCTCTTCTCCATCTATTATGGTGCTACCCATTGGCCCAGTGGTGAGAATCTTTGTCTACTTGATGTTAAGCTTCAATCCATATTGAAGACTATAGTCCTTGAACTTCTGCAGAGATGCTCCAGATATTCTTCCATTTCAGCAAGCAAGGTTGAGTTATCTGCACAACATAGGTTGTATGTAACCCTTTCCCCTCTCCCCAAATTTTGGCATGTATAAAATGAAGACCAAAGTGAAGGCATTGACATTGGTAAGAATATATGAAGTTGAACAGTTTTGCAAAGGTTCAGTTAAATTAATACAATTTAATGATATAGCTGTCCGTGATTTGAATAGGAAAACATAGAACCCAAAACCAGCCAAGAATGTGCACTATGCTAATAGATATTTTTTATACTTCTAAAATGGCAATATTTAAAATACTAAATTTGAACAAGCGCTGATTTAAACATCACAGTTTAGCAAACCCTGTATGAAGCATTTTAACATTTATATGTTAAAAGAAATCCTATTATCCATGAACTGACAACTTGCTCTTTGTTCTCAGGAAACATGATGTATTAATTAAAGAGCAATTTTAAAGAGATAGTAAGGGAGGGAAAAAACAATAAAAAGTTGACCCTCTCCCCTTGCCCTACATCTGCAGCTAGGCTCGCTAGAAATCCCATGATTTTCTTTGAGCATCATAAATTCGTTTTACTGTCCTGAGTCTTCTCTTTCTCCAACTTGAGACATTTCTTGGAAGTCTTATTTAATATATTTTAATATGACAAGAGTGGCATATGCAAGTGTAAATTAATTTTAATCTCTATTTTATGGATGGATAATGAGCATATAACTGCTTCAATTAACAATCAATATGTAGAACAGCTATAGATAGAGGCTGACACACAAGCTTTCAAAGATTGATATCAAAGTTTAAACCAGAGGAATTTTTAATTAGTAAAAGGCATGTGGGGGAATTATTTCATTGGTGAAATGAATAATGCTCAAGGTGAGTGGTAGTAAATTGTGCCACTAATCCAAGACCCTGGCAGTTCAAATTCACCAATGGTTTCTCTGGAGAAAGATGGGCAATCTCTTCCTGTGTGGTTCACAATCTTGGAAACCCAGTGAAGGGTCAGCTTTGAGTCAGAACCAATATGATGGTAATGAGTTTGACTTTGAGAATTTTATTGCCCCATTAAATGAATAGAACAGCAGTTAAATGCTTGGATATTAACAAAAAGGTTAGTAGTCTGAACCTCAACTTCAGTCAAGTTCAAAATGGTTTCATCATGGCCTTGATACCAGTAAACAAGAGATCAGGAGGTTTGTCAGACTGAGAAAGTCTGTAGTCAGGGACTTCTCCAAATTATTGAGGAGTAATGATGTTAGTTAGAGGACTAAGATGTGTCTGATTCAGGCCATGGTCTTTTCACTCCCTTACTGTGCATTTGAGAGCTGGACAATGAGAGGAGAATTGATGCCTTTCCACTGAGGTGTTGAAGAAGAGTGCTGAAGATACTATGGACTTCCAAAAGAATAAATGGTATGTCTTGGAGAAAATGCTGCTAGAGTGGTCCTTTGAGGAAAAGATGATGAAGATTCATTACACATACTTTGATATGTTGCTAGGTGAGGTTATTCTTTTGAAAGGACATTATGCTTGGGAAAGGGGAGGGCAGCAAAAGAGAGGAAGACCCTCGACCAGATGAGTTGATATGACGACTATGGCAATGGGCTTGAATGTGTAGAGATTGTGAGGATGGTACAGGATAGAACAGGGTTCAGATTGGTTGTTCAAGGGTCATTATGAGTTCTTGATTTGACACAACCTAACAACAACAACAACTCAGAAACCAAGGGCACTGTATATGTTGCATATAAATCAAACCTCTGTTTATTGAATTTTGACCCAAATAAGAAATAAGCAGAAGTCCCCAATAAGAATGACCAAAGTCCATACATTTAGCCACCACATTTAAACAGGGCACCACTGTCAGTTTCTTATTTGATTCAAAACTCTACAAGCAAGAAATATGGTGCTATTCATCTAATATACTGTCCTTGTATCCATGGGCCATGACTGAACTATTCCAAACCAGCTCAATGCCTTGGTTCAAACTCAACAGTGGCTTTGTGAGAGAAAACATAAGATCACGTACACCTGTAAAGAATACAACCTAGGAAAACCTGTGTAACCTTTCTTTTTAGTCATATAGTGTCAGTAAGGGTTGGAATTGACTCAGCGGCACACAGAACACTGTCTTTGTGGTTGAGTTGCTTGCAACTCACAGTGATCCTACCCTAAAAACAAAGGATGAAAATGATATCTCGAATCTAGTAAGTCCTGCACCTTATATTTAGGAATTTATTAGACTCTAGATTTCATTCAAGGAGTATTGGTAGTGCAATGCTTAAGTGTTAGGATCCTCTTTCAAAGTCTGGTAGTTCTAACCAGCTAGTTGCTCTGTGGGAGAGAAATATAGCAATCTATAAAGAAACTTTGGACACTGTGAGGAAGTTGTGCTCTTTCCGATAAGATTGCTATGAGTAAGAATTGAGTTGGGTCACTAGGTTTGGTTTGCTTTGAATACTAAATTTCTTAGAGTTTTAGGTCAAGAGCTCCATCTGTTTCTCTGGATTCTACCTTCATTGGTTGTGACTTCTGGTGGTGTGGCCTATAAGAGATGTGATACTAATCCAAAGGCTAATCCTTGCTGGCTATTCAAAATCCACAAGTAAATACTCGGGAAAAAGATGAGCTATCTTGTCTCATGTTCTTTCTCAGCCTTATAAACTCAATGGAGTTTCAACTATGAGGTGATTCCAACTTGACAGTAAATGAGTGAGAAAATGACTAATCTAGACTGTGCATATGGTTAAATGTCTACCTGAAAAGATAGCAGTTTGAAGCCTTCCAAAGATGACTGAGAAGAAAGTCTTTGGTGATAAACTTCTCAAAAGTCATAATCATTGAAAACGTTATGCAGTTCAGGTGCATACGTCAGATAGGAATCAATAGAAACTGATTTGCTTATTTCCTGTAGGAAATAGAAAGAGTTAGCATACTTGCCTGTCAGTCAAAAGTTTAGAGACTTGAGTCCAATCAGAGAAATCAGAGAAGAAAGGCTTAGAGACCAACATCCCTATCTTCCCACAATAAACCTGTGGAAACTGTGGAATGTAAAATTCAGTCAAGAAATCAAAATATGTAAATTAATGGGGAAAAAATTTACTGTCAAGGACCCTTTTTTCTGAGTAAACCAGTATAAAGTAAAAATTTTATTGTAAAAAAAAAGAATATTAGATTAATATCTATACAAATAGATCAGAGAAGAGAATGTATTCATTACTCCTATAGTAGGAGAGACAGACCAGAATTATGAATGTTCTAGACTTCTGGAAACTAACAAAGATTTTTTTTTGTTTTGTTTTTAGGATGATCTTTATTATACAGATCAAGACGTTGCCGTACAAAAATGTAACCCATCCAAGTTTACACAATTGGTCATAGTACGTGCATGCACATGCACACTTCCCCCTCCCCAAGTATTTCCATGCCACACATATAGGGGAAGATAGATTTTTAACATTTGAAATGTTTAGAATATTCTTTTTATATTAATTTTAATGAAAGTTTACAGAGACTTATGGTTTCCAGTCATTCATTGTTGCACTTTTCTCCCTGCCCTCCCCCATTCCCAATTCACTTTTCTCCTTGATGAGTAAATGAAAAACTCTTTCATTGTTATGCAATCCCTCCCCCCAAGTCCACTGCACTGTGCAGCCTTCATTCTGGCCTCCTGTCATGACAATAATACCCAATCATATACCCCTTTTAAACAGTTCTCTCCCTCATCTGTTTCAATGCAGTATACATCACTCTTCCTCTTCTTCTCTGTCTTTCCTCAACCCCAATGTCAGTCCTGATTTACAATAGTGGCCCTTTTCAAAGTGCTAAAGAGAAAGGATATAATTTTAAAACCAAATTGTACCTTGAGGTAAACTTTTCTTCAGTTTCTTTAGCTTAATAAATGCCAAACAAGTTCGTCTTTTTTTATTTTCTGACTCCAGCTCTTTGCACATTTCGTTATAATATTTGAGTTTCAATACTTAGAGATACTGAGTGCAGAATGTTGAATGATCCAGGAAGTGGCAAAAGAAGATGGAAGGAGTAAGCAGAGTCACTATACTTAAAATAACTGGGTGACACAGAAGAATTTAATGAAACAACATATGATCAGGAGGCGATGGTGATGAAGGAGGACATTCAAGCTGCTCAGAAGTAATTAGCAAAAACAAAGGTCCCAGGAGTTGACGGATTACCAATAGACATATTTCAGCAAACAGATGCTGTACTGGATGCACTTACCAGATTATGCCAAGAAATCCGGAGGACAACTATCTGGCCTACTGGCTGGAAGAAATCTGTTTATTCCCATTCCAAAAACAGGTGACCCAACAAAGTATGGAAATTATTGAATAATATCACACACAAGCAAGCTTCTGCTGAAGATTATCCAGAAATAGCTGCAACAGTACTTCAGCAGAAAACTGCCAAATGTGCAAGCTGGGCTTAGAAGAGACCATGGCACTAAGGATATCACAGCCAAGGTTAGATGGATCTTGGCAGAACGCAGAGTATCAGAGGAATGTCTATTTGTGTTTCATTGACTATATGAAGGCATTTGGCTGTATGGATCACAAACAATCGAAAATAATGGGGATTCCAGAACACTTAATTGTGCTCATGGGAAAGCTATACTTGGATGAGGAAACAGTTGTCAGAACAGAGTAAGGAAACACTGCATGGTTCAGAATCAGGAAAGGTATGCATCAAGGATGCACCCTATCTCCACACCTTTTCAATCCATATGCAGAACAGATAATTTGAGAGGCAGGATTTTAAGAGGAAGAATGTGGCATCAGGATTGGAGGAAGACTCACTAACAACCTGTTTTAAGCAGATGACAACAACTTTGTCTGCTGAAACCCAGGAGGGCATTTGATGTTTGCTGCAGAAGGTCAAGGACTGTAGTCTTCGATATGGATTGAAGTTCAACATCAAGAAGACAAAAATTCTCACCACTGAGCCAATTGACAGCTTCATGATACACAGAGAAGAGACTGAGATTGTTAATAACTTCAGCTTGCTTTGTTGCCCAATTCTTGGCACCAAGAGTCAGGAAATCAAAAGACAAATTGCATTGGGAAATTGTGATGTCAGGGACTTACTGACTCTTGGGTACTTAAAAGCAATGATGTCAGTCTGGAGACTAAGGTGCACTTGATATAGGCCATAGTCTTTGCTGTTACTTGCTATACATCAGAGAGCTAGATAATAACTAAAGATGATAAAAGAAGGATTGATGCCTTTCTGTTGTTGTGCTGGAGTGTTGAACGTATCATGGACTACCAGGAGAATAAACAGGTCTGTCCTGGAAAGGGTTAAATCAAGCTGCTCCCTGGAGACAAGGATTTTGAAGCTTTGTCTCACATACTTTGAGCACACGGGCAGGAGGGATCAGTCCTTGGAGAAGAATATCATGCTCAGAAGGGTGGAGGGACAGCACAGGAAAGGAAGACTCAGGATGAGATGGATTGACACAGTAATTGAAGAAATTGGATTAAGTCTGTTGGAGATAACATTGGCTTTGGATAGAGCATGATTCAGAACTAAGGTATATAGGGTTGCTATGAGTGGAAGTGACTCAATAGCATATAACAACAACAAGAAGATGCACCTGGCAAGTAATAGTGTGGTCTGTAGCTCTTATGGTCTAGTCCATAAGAAGTTGCACTGGTAATCTAGCCTCCTTGACTCTTCAAATTCATCAGCCAACACATGGGGAAAAGATTGGCCAATCTCTTCCCATATAATTTATAGACTTGGTAAACAATGCAAAGTCAGCAGCTATGAGTTAGTTTCAATATGATGATAAATTCATATGCATCTGAATAGGAAAGGGTGAAGAAATATTGATACTGCCAAGAAAAATTGTGATGTCAGTGAGAAGTATATCATATGGACTGCCAATGACTAATATGTCTTGGAAGAAATTCAGACATAGTACCTCTGAGAAACAAGGATGGTAAGTCTTCATCTAGCATACTTTGGGCATATTATCCAGAGGGGCCAATATTTAGAGAAGAATATCATGCTGGGAAAAGTAAAGAGTCTGCAAAAAAGATGATTTTCTTTGTGGACATGAATTGACTGCAACAGTAATAGCAACAGTAGGTTTGCACAGCAGAGATTGTGAGAATGGTGCAAGATTGAACAAGTTTCATTTCATTGTACATAGGTTCATTATGAATTGGCACTAACTCAACACCACCTAACACTATTATCAGTAATCCACATATATTTAGGGTTTTTAACTTTTCTTCATGAATTAATGCTTTTCTGTGATGGACAATCTCCTCTCGTGTGATTCATTGACTCTGAAAACCTGCAGGAAGATCAGCTATGGGTCGGTTCAGAGTTGATGGTACTCAACACCAACAACAATGTCTTTTTCTATCCTTGCTAAAATTGCTATTGCTGTTAGGTGTTACGGAGTTGAATACAACTCATAGCAACACTATGAACCCTCACCTATCCAATGACATCCTCATCATTTCTGACATAATTGAGCCCATTGGTGCAGTCACTGTGTCAATTCTTCTGGATAAGGGTCTTCCTCTCTTTCCCTGACACTCCACCTTTCCAAACATGAATCCTTTTCCAAGAAACAACCTCTTCTAACAACATGACCAAAGTATGTGAGACAAACCTTTCTCAACTTTTTCTTTAAGAAATATTCTAGCTATACCTTCTCTAAGACATACCTGTTTGATCTTTTGTTAGTCTGTAAGATATTCAGTATTCTTCTATAATACTAAAGTTCAAAGGCATTTATTTTTCTTCTGTCATTTTTGTCCGCTGTTCAGTTTTCACATGCATAGCAAATGATTGAAATGATCCTAGCCTCAATCAGGTGCACCTTATACTTCAACCAACATCATTGCTCCTCAGTAATTTGAAGTGGTTCCTGACAGCAGACTTGCCCAAAGTATTATGTCTCCTGACTGCTAATACTAAGGGTACTGAGTGTGGATCCAACTAAGATACAGTTATTGACAATACCAGTCTTTTCTCCATCTGTCACAATATTGCCTACTGTTCTATTGGTAAGGATTTTTTTTCCTTGAGGTTGAGATGTAGTCCTTATTAAAGGCTGTAGTCTTTGATCATCTGCAGGAAGTAGTTCAAGTCCTCACTTTCAGCAAGCAAAGTTGTGTCATCTGCATAACCGAGGTTGTTGACTGGTCTTCTGTTAATCTGGATGCCAGATTGTTCTTCACAGAGTCCAGCTTCTTGAGTTATTTGCTTAGCATAGATATCGAACAGTTGGGGAGGAAGAGTACAATCAGATGTGTACTTTTCTTAACTCTGAGCCATTCAGTTTCCCTTGCTTGTTTTCGACAACAGTTTCTTGATCTTGAAATAGTTTTTGTATAGGGATTCCCTACGGCATTGAATATGATAGAGATCATGATGATGGCACAGGGTAGGACAAAGCTCCATTTGTTTTTCATTGGGTTGCTCTGAGTTGTAGTTGACTTGACTGCACCTAACAATAAAAACAACAAACAAGTCTACTTTGTTTTGATTAAAACTTAAATGGAATAGCCGATTTATCTTGTAAGACTTTGTTGTTGTTAACTGCCATCAGTAGTAGAGAACTCATAGCCCTGAGAACTCAAAGACCTGAGCACTGTTCATAGAGTTTCTGGAGGCAAGCCATTTCATGCCACTCCTGCTTCCAAGCTTGCTTTAATCGTGAAGCTCCACCAAACACTGTCCACCATGGGTAACCATTATCACATTTGGCACATCAGTGTCACAGTGTTTAGCATCACAGCAACCACGAGTTATCTCTGTACAGCAATGCACAGACCAGTTATATACCATGTAGAAGAATGTTTGACAAAAAACAATTTAAACCAGGCCTGAGGGCTGCAGATTAAAATCGTCCACCTTGGGCTTGGTAGCATAACTTTCTGTTATAATGGATTTTTAAATAGAAGGCCTTATCACAAACACCTGTGAAGGCTTTAGGATCTATTAAAATAATATAAAGAAGGATTAATAGGAATTTAAGGAGCTCTAGTGCCTCAGTGTTTAACAAGTCCTTGCTTTCAATCAAAATATTGGTGGTTCATATCTACTGTTAGAGGTAATTATGGCTGTTTTACATATATAAAGATTTATGGTTTTGAAAATCCTATGAGGCAGTTCTACTCTGTCTTGTGGGGTTGTTATGAAGTGAGATAGATTTATCTGTAGTGAGGATTATGGTTTTGAGTTCAATAGAAACTTCAATTCCTGATACTTTTTTCCCATCACAAAATGCTTATCCTAATTAGTCATAGATGACTTAACAACTATTATCAGAACTTTCTCAGAATTTAATTGAAACATATAAGTCTGAATATAAACCCTCTCTCTTCCACCTAGAACTATTTAAGTCTGTATGAAAAACAAAGTCTTTAAAATGTATTTTAATAAAGAAATAAGTTATTGAATTTAGGAATTTTAAGATAAATCAGACAATAGAATATGTAGCTATGATATAAAAGGTATACATTTACACAAACTTGTAAAACTTAATATTGATCATCTTTGCTAAAAATATTGAATGATATTTGATATCTTTTTATATGTTTAATAATGTATCTGTCTAACATAATGAAATATTGTACTTCAATTTGTTCAGAGGTAATGGCACAATAAAATGTAGGCTTAAGAATGAAAACCTTGTCAATACAATTTACTATGTTTTTTTGGTGGGTTTACAGTGCTGCAAAAAAATCATGACATTATAAAGCCATACTCATAAAGCATTCAGCATATTATTCTCCTCCTCTCTATGCTAAGCAAGTCACTGAAGAAAAATATATTAACATTTTGAGAAATAGAAAGTTTTATTTTTAGAATAATTGGTGTCTTTCACTATTTAAAATATTGTTGCTTTCATTTTTGATAAAAGGAACACTTTTACTTTGTTTTATACATGAAAATAAAACAAGTACAATTATTATCCTTTTCTTCTGGGTCTTTACAGAGATTAGCATCATTTTCAACTTGGTAAATCTCATCTCAAGAAGGAAATAACTGTTGATTTTTTTTCTTCCTCACTGTAGAATTTTGATCCTAGTACTTAGAACTATTTTTTAATCTATTAGTAAAAGGCACCACAAGGACATTACATAAAGTAATTTTTTTTAAAGAAATGCTATAACAAGTATGTTTAAAGAGAGATTCTTGGACTGAATATTGCTAGGTTTTGGGAAAGGAAAGATGAATATCTTTGATCTCTTTGTGTCTTTGTGAGAACTGCTATGAACAAAAACAAAACAAAACAAAAATCAATTGCTTTATGGGTTTGCCAAGAGCTGAGCTCTGTTAGAGGAAGCTATAGTGGGAAAGTTCAGCTATCAGGTCATACAATGGCAGCGATGATAAACTATTGAGAATTAGATGCTGGTAGTGGAATAGAGATCCATAATGCTAATGAGGCGGTGGAGGTCAACTCTTCCACACAGCAGCTGAGGATTGGGGATCTGCAAGCCCAACACATAGCATAAGACTGAGTTGAACTAGAAGAGGTCACCTCAGGTTTTCTGAGATAGAATCAAATAGTACTGAATGTTATAGCTGGGAGGGGAAAGCATTATCTGAAAACAGTAGAGAGTCACATTGTTCATGAATTTAGAGACTATTGTATAAGAACATTGAACTTTGTGTTACACTATTAAGGAGCAAATATACTAAGAAATTCACAAAAAGAGTTTTCACATTAAATGTCAGTATGACTCACAAGGTAATGGAAGTGACTTGTAAAGACTAAATGATCGTAGGCACTATTGCTGGAATGATGTTTGAAGTATTATACAGAGTATGCCACAGTGCTGCATGAGAAAGAGATCCATCTTCATTCCCAACTAACACCAGAAAATGATAGAGCATATACAATTCCTGAAGCACCACTTCAGGCATGCGAGGATATTAATCTACAGGAAAAAGAATTCAGACAGTAACCATTCATCTTAAAAATGTTATGTGTTTTGTGTTATGTGTTGGGGAAAATATGCACAGAAAATCACACCAATTTAACAGTTTATACATGTTCAGTTCAGTCACACTGATTTTATTCTTCAAGTTGTGCAACCTTTCTTATTTTCTGAGTAGTTCTTTGTTCTTCCTATTTCCAGTCTAATCTTTTAAATTGGTGCTGACTGTTTAATCTCTTATAGATAGATCCTTTAGTAATGAAGCAAAAACATTGTTTTGTTTTAAGAAGAGTTCAGCAATTCTTGATTTAAGATTTAAAATTGTCTCAGGATAGTATTTTCAGGGATTTATCCATTCCTTATGGCTTCAGGAAGTTTGAAGCCTATGAGAATTTGAAAATCTATACTATATCCCCGCCTCTTTTTGATCAAGGTCTTTTTTCTATATTTTAATCAAAATAATAGTAATAATCAAGTAATGGCAGCCAGTCTCCATCCACTTCTGGTTTTATAAGAATTGGAGGCAGTTGCTTATGGAACTACGTATTTATTTTCTACCTCTCAGTCCTGACTGTCTTCTCTTCTCTGACATCCAAGATGAATGGGGTATAATTTTGTGTCTTGCTTACAAACATGAAAAAATCTTGAAGCACTTACTGGAGAAGACCAATGCTTCAGCCTTCAATATGGATTACACTTCAACATCAACAAAACGAAAATCCTCACAAATAGACCAATCAGTAATATCGTGATAGATGGCGAATAATTTGATGTTGTAAAGCATTTCATTTTACTCAGGTCCACAATCAAACTCATGACAATTTTGTGGCTGTTATGACAATTTTGTGTGAGTTGGAACTGACTCATAGCTGACCTTCCAATGGCTTTTCAGAGTGTAAGGAGCTCTACGGTTGACCCTAATCCATGTGGTTTGAGTCCACCAGTTGTGCCTTGAAAGAAAGGTGGGTAATCACCTCCTATACAATTTACTGCCTCTGCAAATCCACTACAGAGTCAGCTATTAGGAAGTTCCAACTCAATGGTGCATAACATAAACAACAACAGTGTGCAGATTAAAGCCAAGCAGAGACCTACAAAGAGAAACAAGTGAGGAATTCCTGGCAGGATTGAATCCTGACTTCCATTTTTCATTTTTTTCCTCCAAGTTTGTGAGCTTCTCTAGCATCCTGGTTAGTTTTGAGGACCCAAGAATTCCTTTTCTGAAGCTTAAGTGAGTTTAGAGCATAATTCTATCTTGTGTTTACTAAAAGATCATAATTAATATAGACATACAAAAAGAGATGGGGGAAGAGAATACATAAAAAGGTCAGCACAAAGATAATTCTATAGCCACATGGCTAAATACTGATTCACAGAATGAGCTTTCTATAGATTGACATTATAAATTACTATAAATCTATTGGAGGAGGTCTGGTGGCTTAGTGGTAAGGAGTAGTGCTGCCAACCCAAAGGCAAATGGCTTGAATCCTTTAACTGTTCTGCAGGGGAAAGATGGGCAATCTTCTTCCTTGCAATGTACTGCCTCTGAACACCTGATGGAGACTCAGGTATGACTCGGTGTTGACTCAGCAGCATATAAAACAGAACTTCAAAATCCTAGCCTCCAAAGAGAAACTTGGTTTCACTCTCTTTAAGACAGATCTATTTGTTTTCTTGGCGGTCCACAGTATGTTCAAAACTCTTCTCCAGCACCACAACTGAAAGGCATCCATTCTTTTTCTATCATGCTTAGTCATTATCCAGCTCTCTGATTATTATCAGCTAGTAATTTCAAAGACCACAGACCGGATTACACACTTTAATCTCTAGATTGGCATCTTTGCTTCTCAATGTCTTTGACATTTACATTACCTAATGTAATTCATCTTTTGACTTCCTGACTGCTGATGTCAAGGGTTTTGATTGTGGAGCTTCTCTATCAATCAAGGGGCTGCCAATTCACCCAGTGGTGAGCATCTTTGTTTTTTTTGATGTTGAGCTTCAATTCATATTGAAAAGTACAATCCTTGGCCTTCTGCAGCAAGCACTTCAGGTCCTCCTCAGTTTCAACAAGCAAGGCTCTGTCATCTGCATAATAGGGGTTCCTCCAATCCTGATTTCACATGCCTCCTCATAAACTCCAGCCTCCTGAATGAGACACGATGCATCCCTGATGCATCCCTGATGCACTCCCTTCCTGATTTTGAATGATGCATTGTTTTCCTGCTCTGTTCTGAGGTCAATGTGTAGGTTTCACATAAGCACTATCAAGTATTCTGGGATTTCCATTCTCTCAAGGTTAACCACAATTTGTTGTGATCCACATAGTCAAATGCCTTCACATAGTCAATGAAACACAAATAGATATCCCTCTAGTATTCCTTGGTTTCTGCCAAGATCCATCTGACATTGACAATATTGTCTCTAGTGCCACGGCTTCTTCTAAACCCACCTTGTATCTCTGGTAGTTCTCTGTCAGTGCACTGTTCCAGTCATTTCTGGATAGTCTTTAGCAGAATTTTGCTTGTGGGTAATATGAGTGATGTTTTTTGATAATTTCCACACTCTATTGGCTCACCTTTTTTTGTAATGGGAATAAATATGGATTGCTTCTAGTCATTTGGCCAGGTCATTGTCCTCCAGTTTTCTTGGCACAACCTGGTCAGCACATACAGGGCAGCATTTGTTGAAATATGTCAATTGGTATTCCATCAATTTCTAGAACTTTATTTTTTGCCAAGTCCTTCAGAGCAGTCGGAACTTCCTTCTTCATCACCATTGCCTATTAAACATACGTTGTTTCTTGAAATTCTTCCATGTCAGTCAATTCTTTTTAGTGACTCTGTATATGCCTTACATCTTCTTTCAATACTTCCTGGATCATTCAATATTCTACCCATAGCATCCTTAAGCATTGTGACTCGAAGCTTGAATTTATTTTTTAGTTCCTTCGGCTTAAGAAATGCCAAGCGAGTACAGCCTTTTTGATTTTCAGACTCTAGTTATTTGCACATTTTATTATAATACTTTGCTTTGTCTTCTCATTCTGCCCTTTGAAATCTTCTAGTCAGACCTTAACTTCTTGATTTCTTGCCTTTGCTTTCTTTTCTAGGTGCTGTAGTAAAATATTCAGAGTCTCTTCTGACATCCATTTTGGTCTTTTCTTCTGTCTTTGTAATATCTTTTGCATTCTTTGTAGATGATATTCTTGATATCCTCCAACAGGTGTGACAACTGAGGCTGAGCCCTCAAATTTGGAAACACAAAGGAGGAGGAACAGCTGTAAGTAGAAACTAATAACTGGAGTGTGGAATGTGAGACATGTATAGGAAAACTCTACATCATTAAGAAAGAAATGGAATGCATAAATATTGACATATTAGGTATTGGCAGAATGATATAGATTGGCAAGGGACATTTTGAACCAGACAATCATATGATCATATGCTGGAGATGAAAAGGAGAGGGGAAAATGCAGTCACTTTCATAGTTAAAAAGGCCATTTCTAAATGTACCTTGAAATGCAATGTTTTGACAGGACACCATTCATAAGCATGTAAGGAAGACCACTATTATTCAAATTTACACACCAACAACTAGAGACAGAGGAGGAGGATGTACATGATTTCCATCAACTTTTGCCGTCCAAAATTGATTCAACATGCAACCCAGATGCATTAATAATGATGGGGGACTGAAATACAAAATGTGGGAAAACAGGAAGAAGGATGGAAAACTTGGACTTGGTGACAGAAATGAGGCTGAGGATAAAATGATAGAATTCTGCACAATGATTGATTTATTCATAGCAAATGCCTTTTATAGGAAACATAAAAGCAGTCAATATGCAGGGGTATCACCTGATGGTACGCACAGAATCAGATTAATTATGTTTATGGAAGGAATTGTTGGAGAAGTTCAACATCAGCAGTGAAAACTACGCCAGGTGCTGAGTGCAACAGGCACAATTACTCATATGCAAGTTCAAATTAAAGCTAAAGAAGGTCGAAACAAATTTACAGAAATAAAAATCTGACCTTGAGTCTATCCCACCTGAATTTAAAAACCAACTCAGGAACAGGTTTGAGGCCTTGAACACAAAAGAATGAAGAATTTTGTGTAATAGCATCACAAAATGATATATCTCCATGTGTCACTAAGCAAATATATGAGTTTTTAACTAAAATTAGAAAACAAATTGCAAACTACCTGCTGGTACCTCATTCTCAATGTGAAACTTGCCTCTGCAAGTTGTCTGCTGGATGAATTCTAATAACTGCTTTAAAATTGGTAGTGTCTGGAATTCAACTTGCTCACAAAAAGTCTTATTAGGTTACTCTAGTGGTATAGTCTTTAAGGAGTTGTGCTACTAATTCCAAACATGCATCTCTCTTTTAGTTCAAATCCACCAGTGGCTCTGAGAAAAAAGGTGGGCACTCTCCTCCATTGCAATGTATTGCTTTGGAAACCTGCTGTCATGTCAATTATGAGTTGGTCCTGACAGCAATGATTAATTGTTAGTGTTGAGTTGCCTCTAGCTCATGGAGACCTATGTTCACTAAAGCAACACATTCCGCTGTGTCATCTACAACTTCAAGATTATTATTTTTTTTACAGATTGGAAAAATAAAAGTTTATTAATGGCACGTCTGATAAGGGATTCATCTCTAAAATTTATAGAAAAATACCACCTCAACAGTAGAGAACAATCTCATCACAAAATGTTCACAGGATATAGATAGGCATTTCATTAAAGATATTCAGATGACCAGTAAACATATTAAATTCTCAGTTTGATGGCTATGAGAGATGGAAATCAGAACATATGAGATACCACCTCACCTTAGCAAAAATACCAATCTTCAGTGATACATTAAACTACAGATGCTGACAGTGGTGTGGAGAGTTTGGAACACTTATTCACTGTTGATGATAATGTAAGTTGGTGTGACCACCATGGAAAGCAGATTGACGTTTTAAGAAGTTTGATAATAGGAATACCATTTGATTCAGTCTTAGGTATATATTCTAAAGAATTAAAGAGCTGTGGTACCAAGGAGGGACAGTGTCCTCCTGTACCAGTCAGATCTGATTTGACGGATCACACACACACACACACACACACACACACACACACAATAATAAAAAGTCATGATTATTGATATGCTTATGTCAATTCTCAATCTTTCTCATCTATTTTTGCTTATCTTTATTTTATTGAATGATTGTTTAAAGACTTAAAATTCATTACCATCAAATCAGATCTCTCCAGAGTTTGAGAGGCTGTAAATGACATGGAAGGAGATTGCCCATCTTTCTTCTGAGAAGCCACTGGTAGACTGAACTACCAGAGAGGCACACTCTTTGGGTTAGCAGTACAACTCCCCACTGAATAAGCGATCAGTGGTTCCCTTAATATCCATGTATAACACATTTAAATTTGATAAACATGAGTGAAATATTTCAGTCATAAAAGGACAAATATTGCATTATACTACTGTTATAAAATAGGAATGACATGAAAGGTTGGTGGAGATAGGAAAAGAGTGGGCAGGTAACGAATATTGAATTGGAACAGATGAGGGGAAGTGTATCAGTAGAGAAAGACTTTGTAAAGACTGACAAGGCCCAAGTCTGAGGGTCAGATATTGGGCTAGATGCAGAAGCAGGGCTGGTGGATCATAGACTGGCAGTCAGAAGACTGGCTGTTGGCTTCTGAAGTTGATGAAGCCAAGGTTGGTGGACAAAATAGACTGATCGTTCAAGTCTAAAGAACCATAGATGAAAAACCACACACACAATCCAGGTCCAGCCAAAAGCAAGAGATCTCTAACAGACACTAACTAAATACAGGTCACCTCCTAGTGAAACTCACTTTCAATTCATTGAGAATGCATTTTTAGATCCCATCACAGAGATGCCCAAATTGTGCAAGTCTCATCAAGGTAATGATTATAATATATCTTGTCAAAGGAAATGCCATACTACATCAGATCTCATTCAGGAATGACAGTATCCTAACTACCGAACCGGAAAATCATAAGCAGCCAAACTGACACACAGCTTTAATTATCAAAGTATAATTATCACCATGAATTTAATACTACTGTGATAAATTAGTGTTTACTGATATATTTATCAGAGATCATAGTTCTTTCCTTTCCCCTTTAGTCAAGATGTGAGATTACAGTATGAGGAAGTAGTAGAGAAGAAAAAAAAACCCTAGGAAATTTTAGTATTGACAAGATAGTCTCAAATTACTTTGTTATGTTTGTTAGCAAAATAAACAAAACTAGCTACATGAATACATGAAAAAAAAAAGGTAGAGGATTATTTATATAAATACAGATGGTTTTCAGGGAGGATCCATTCTTAACTGTATCTTTATAGAAAGCTGGAAGTTAGTTGGAGCAAGTATTTAGCCTCACTTTGTTGTTATTGCCCTCAGGTCAGCACCAACCCATAGCTGGTCCTCTGTTGAGTTTTCTGAGGCAGTAAATCATATGAGAGAACCTTGTTCAGCCTCCCCTGAAGCAAACCATGTGCCTTTCAGATTGCAGTACAACTTCTTACCACCAGACCACCAGAGCTCTTTAGTAAGAAAAGTGTCACAAATTCTTCAATTACGTAAAAGTTAAAATGATTTTGATAAAAATTTGTTTAAAATTTATTTTGTATAGTTCTTGTTGTTAGGTGCTGTCAAATAGAGTATGATCCTTAGCAAGCCTATGAACAACAGATCTGAACCCTGTGCTGTTCTCACACTTCCTGACACATTACAGCCCATTGTAGCAGTCATTGTGTTAATTCATCTGGTCAAAGGTCTTGCTTTCCTTTGTTGATCCTCTATCTTTCTGGAAGGCAATGTCTCTATCCAAGGAATAGCCCCTCCTAGCAACGTGTCTGAAGTATGTTGGGCGAAGCCTCATCATTTTTGCATCCAAAGAGCACTCTGACTCCCCCCTCTCCAGGACATATTTATTTGTTCTTTTGGCAGTGCATGGTGTTCTTCTCCAATACCGCAGCTCAAAGACAACAATTTTTCTTCTATTTTCCAGCTCTCAGTTGCATAGCAAATGATCAGAAAGATTATGGCCTGAATCAAACACACATTATTTCTCCAATTGACATTTTACTCTTCAATAATTTGGAAATGTTTAATTGTAAACAGGACAATATGTTCCCTGATATCCCACTGATATAGAAAGTGTTAATTGTGGATCCGAGTGAGATGAAGTGGTTGACAGTTTCAATCTTTTCTCTATGATGATTTTTCCTACTGGTGCAGTGATTTTTAAAAATTATTTTTAACATTAAGATGCAGTCCACATTGAAGGTTGTATTCTTTGAGCTTCTGCAACAAGTTCTGAAAACCCTATGAATTTGATTTTGTATAGAGGTTGGTTCAATCATTTCAGAAAGAGAGCAAATTGGCATAGCATTAAAGCTCAAGTACTTGTAGAAAGAATCCTGGTGTCACAGTATTTAATATGCTGGACAGAAGAAATATTGATGTCTTTGAGATGTGGTGCTGGAGAATAGCATTGAACATACCGTAGACTGTCAAGAGAACTAATAAGTTTATCCAAGAGAGAATGAAACCAAGTTGCTCAGTGGAGGCAATGATTTTGAAGCTCCATCTGACTTATATTGGGCATGTTGCTAGGAAGGACCACTATCTGGAGAAGGACATCAGGCTTAGAAGAGTCGAGGTCAGAAGAAGAAAGGAAGAACCTGGATTAAATGGACTGACGTGATGACTGTGGCAATGGTGTGGCAAAGATGGTGAGGTTGGCTCAAGATAGGTTCAGACCTGTTGTTCATAGAGTTGCTGTGAATCATAATAGATTGAAGGCATATAACAGCAACAACCCTAGAGTCAGCAAAGTGAACTCATCAGCCACTCCATGGAAGATTGATAGTGTAAGAGGTCTCTGACTCAATTTTCTTGAGTTGAGACTGACTTGATGATGACAGGTTTGTTTGGTTTGAGTTTAGCTGTTTTTTGTAAATCAGATGTTTGTAACTCATGGATTAACTATTTCCTTCTTATATAGACTCCAAATTATAGATGTAGTTTATATATTTTTTCTTTAGTCTCTTTCCTTTACATTTTTATTTAAAATACTGTAAGTTTCATTATATTAATCACACTTCAGATTTACTTCTCCACCTATGAGAACATAGTAGAATTTCACACACTAGAAGAGCTTGGTTTGCATTTCTAGGTTCCAAACTGATGATTCAAGAGAAAGTATTTATTGGCCCAACTGAGAATAAATTTTGACCACTCACAAGTTAATAAGGGCTGTGTTATTGTGACTGTCCACTTGGAAACCTTTCATTTTCAGGTAAGGTTATGGATTATGTGAAAACATGACCACAGTCCCAAGAACTGAAGTGTCAGGGGGCAAAACCAATAAATACATTATTGCTGTCAGGTTGGAACAGACTCAGAGCTGACCCTTCATAGAGTTTTCAGAGGTTATAAATTACACAGGAAAAGATTATTCATCTTTCTTCTGAGGAGCAGCTGTTGGATTTGGCTTGTTTTTGGATTGGCAATACAATCCCTTACCCACTAGGCTACCAGAACATCCTTATTTTTGAATATTTTTTTTGTTGTTGTAATTAACATAGAGTGAAAACTGACACATAGCTGACCTATAGCAGGTTTTCAGAAGCAGCAAATCTCATTGTAGGAGATTGTCCATCTTTCTCCCACAGCTCAGCTGGTGAATTTGAATAATGTGCCTTCCGGTTGCTGGCACAGTTTCTTATCAATAGGCCACCAAAGCTTCCTATGAATGGTGTTTTTGTTGTTGTTTTGTGCTGTCATGTAAGAATGGACTCATAGCTGACCTTCCAGTGGGTTTTGACTGGTAAAGAAATGAAACCCAATTCTTAAAAGAATGAGAAATTTTAGTAGGTATAAAATATTTATCACTTGACAAACATCTCCAGAGAGAAGAGGAGAAAAAACTCACTAACCAAACAGCATAGTAAAATAATCAGATAACTATGTCTTTTGTTATTTTAAACAAAATTATTTTATACTAAAGGGAAATCTATTTGATCAAATAATTGATGGGGACGGTCCTTAAGTAACCTAAGTTTTATATTTCTATCTCTATCTGTATCTCTCTCCCTCTCAGTCTAGCTCTAGAGCTCTCTCCTATCTATCTATCTATCATCTATCTATCTATTAGTTCATTCTCTTTCTAACTCTCTCTTTGCTTTTTGTCGTGATTTATGTGAAAATTGACAAAGAAAATGATATTTTTTAACAATTGATACATATTCTCTTTTGTGATATTATATAAACACCTGCGTTGTAGCTGCACCCTTCTTGCTTCTCTCTGTGTTTACTATTTCCGTTCCTCCTCCTTCCCTATCCCTTCATGCCCTTTGAGACTTATTCTTGAGAAAATATTGCCCTTTTGGTCTTGTAAGGTAGATTATTTTAAGGGATGTATCCATTCCTAATGTTATTTATGATCTCAGAGACATATCAATTATTGATCACAAAATGATTAAGGTATTTTGGAAATCATCCTTCAATATAGAAGTTCTTTTTGTTTTTGTATGATTTTATATGTGTAGAGTATCTCTCAACTCCTCTTCAGTCAAGTCAAATGACAATTCTAGTAAAAAATACAGAGCTGACATAATTTCCTCCAAAAGCTTGCTACTAACTCCTATTCCTCCCATGTCATAAATGATTATAGTTATAGAAAGGTTTCAGGCTCAGGACAGGGCAAGATTCACGGCTGCTGTACATAGAGTTGCTAAGGGTCACAGGCAATTTGACAGCATATAACAACAACACAACAGCTTTTTTTTAATTCATTTGTCTAATACTGTAGGTGAAAGCTTTAACTCAGTTATTAATTTTTATCAGTATCATTACAAAGAAAGACTGAATTTGTACATTGGTGTTGGCAAATAATAATAACATAAAAGCAGTAGCTATTTTTAGATTTAAAAACATATGCAAATACACAAACCCCCAATTCTTTCAGGTTTTTATTGTATAGTGGGGTAGTAATTCATAGTCAATTAGGGAGCAAAATATTATCTAATAAACTGAAGCAATAAATAATTTCCAATGGTAAATGATTATAGGGTTCACCTTGAAGGAGTGAGAATCTAATATATTCATACTTTTTCTGACTTCATTGTTACTTAACTAATTTAAACTATGGAACATGTAGTTACTTAGAAATGTGACATATTAATAAGAAATAGTGCACATATGGAATGTCAGAACTCTTGAAAACTGGATTTTTCTGGCTATTGTATGTGGCCTCCAGCTACCTTAACTGCAGATATGTTGTTGTTGTTGTTGTTATGTGCCATTGAGTTGCTTGCGACTCATAGCGACCCTATGTACAACAGCCCTAAACTCTGTTCTGTCCTATGCCAATCTCATTGTCTCTGACACTCTCATCCCCAATTGTCCCAGTCACTGAATCAATCCACCTCACAGAGGGCCTTCCCCTCCTGCGCTGTCCCTCCACCCTCCCAAGTATGATGTACTTCTCCAAGGACTGGTCCCTCCTTACAACACGTCCAAAGTATGTTAGACGGATATGGTCTTATAAATCATCGACATATGTGGGGCCAATGTAAGGGAGAACTTTCACATTGTGAGAAGCAGCAGTATTGGTGGTGGAGAGATTGTAAAGAGGCTATGGCATGGCTGTGAAGAAACTGTAAAAGTGTAACCGGAGGAACCCTGGGGATAAAGATCACAGTAAAGTTTTGTTTGCTGGGTGATTGAAAAAAAAGCTGATATGTAGCTGCTCTGAAATAAAATATGCTGGATAACTGAGGAAACCAGAGGCTTCTTGGATTTGTTCTATTTAACAGCATGTGGACTTTCGCAAATTGAGGAATTGCGTGTGTCTTGTTGTTAATCTTGGTGGGGTTTCTGGATTAAACCTGGACCTGCATTGTGAGATATCCTTTACCTTCTCTACTCTCCATCTATTTCACTAATGAACTCCACTACTGTGAGTAAAGTCTATGATCTTACAATAAACATCGGACACAATGATTGGTAAAAAGATGCAGGAGCCTGTGAGGTGGCACGTCTGACTGTGCAGCTATTTGTTTAGTAAAATGGATATTCATATAGAAAATTCATGCTTATTTTGTGGGTAGAGGTCAGTCTCAGCCTTCCCCATGTTAGCGCTGCTCCTTTTACAACATATGACTCCATTATGAAGTCAACCTGCTATACAATTTAAAAAGATAGGTTTCTAGTATATTTTTAGTTATACAACTCCAAACAAATATAAATATTTTGATTTTCAATATGTTTTTTTTTCTTTGTAGATTGCTGGATTTGGTCTATTTATTTGGTTGTTGGTTAGTGTGTACTTCCCTCCCCAATAACGACTGGAATTGATCATATTTTATTGCCATTGAGTCAAAGCAGACTCATAGTTAATCCACTATTGTTTCCTAGGCCTTAAATCACATGGGAATGGATTGCTCCTCTTTTTCCCACGGAATCACAGGTGAATTTAATCTACTAGGGAGAAGTGGTTTTTGAGGATAGCAGCATAACTCCCTAAAAACAAGTTACCAGAGCTCCTGAAATGGTTAGTTTATTGTTTTTAAACAAATTTTTTCCCTGGCTTTAATATTAGCTATCCACTGCCATTGTAGCCAGTTTTATATGCCAACTTGGCTACTCTATACTTCTCCGTTTTTTTTGAAGATATTTTGTAGATGTAACTAAAATTCATAAACAGTTGGTTTTATATATAAAAAACATTTTACGTAATTTGGGTAGGATTGATCAATCAGAGGAAAAGTCTTAAAAACAGAACTGAGGGCTCAGTGAAAAAAAAAATTTCACATTTGAATAATAATTTCAACTAATATTTTAGTCTTCTGGTCCTGCTAACCTGACCTGCATGTAGATTTCAGATGTGACTTGTCAACCATCACAACTCCTTGGAATATATCTTTAATATATATACCTATATATATACCAGAGGAATGTATATCTGTGTTTCATTGAATATGCAATGGCGTTTGACTGTGTGAATCATAACAAACTGTGGCTGACTCTGAAAAGAATGGGAATCCCAGAACACTTGATCATGCTAATGAGAAACCTATACTTGAACCAAGAGGCAGTCGTCAGAACAGAGCAAGGAAACACTGCATGGTTCAAAATTAGGAAGGGCGTATGCCAGGGATGGGTCCTGTCTTCATACTTTTTCAACCTGTATGCAGAACCGACTATATGTGGGGTCAAGATTTGTGGAAGATGGATCAACAATCTACGATATGCAGATGATACAACCCTGCTTGCTGAAACTGAGGAGGTCCTGAAGCGCTTGCTGCAGAGGGTCAGGGACTCCAGCCTTCAATATGGATTGAGGCTCAGTGTCAACAAGACAAAGATTCTCACCACTGGGCCAATTGGCAGCACCAGGATGGATGGTGAAGAGATTGAGATTGTACACAGCTTTAGTTTGCTTGGCTCCACAGTCAACACTCTTGGCACCAGTAGCCAGGAAATTAGAAGACGTATTGTCATGGGAAAGTCTGCTATTAGGAACCTCTCTCTGGAGACTAAGGTGCGTCTGATACAGGCAGGCCATGGTCTTTGCAATCACTTGTTTGCATCAGAGAGTTGGACAATGACTAAGGAGGATAGAAGGAGAATTGATGCCTTTGAGCTTTGGTGGTGGAGAAGAGTATTGAGGGTACCATGGACTGCTAGGAAAACAAACAGATTTATCGTGGAGAGGGTTACACCGGGCAGCTCCTTGGAGGCAAGGATTCTGAGGCTCCATTTAACATACTTTGGACATGTTGTAAGGAGAGACCGGTCCTTGGAGAGGAACATCATGCTTGGTAGGGTGGAGGGACAGCGCAGGAGGGGAAGGCCCTCTATGAGGTGGATTGATTCAGTGACTGGGATAATGGCGATGGGTGTATCAGAGATGGTGCTATTGGCACAGGACAGAGCAGAGTTTAGGGCTGTTGTACATAGGGTCGCTATGAGTCGCAAGTGACTCGCCAGCACATAACAACAACAACAACATATATACCTAGCTGATTCTGGTTCTGTTTTCTGGCTGTATCTTGACTGGTATAACTTTTTTCCCCAATTTTATTTTATTAATTTTAATGAACATTTACAGAGATTTTGGATTTCCATTTATTCATTATTGCACTATTTTCTCTACCCCCCGAGTTCATTCCTCTCTCTTTTTTCCTTAAAAGTCTGTTTAATTGCCCCATTGCCGCAGTGTTTGTCAAAATCAGTTCTGATTAATCTCCTTTGTTAGTGTGTCCTTTGCCATTCCCTATCACTCCTCCCTGAGAGAGATTTCACCCTGTTTCATAAGGAAAAGGGGATGGCGTATTCTCTTAGCTTCTTCTTGCTGAAAAGGAAAGCTGTAGGTTTCAGGGTGAAGGTCTTCTCTCAGTACTCTAAAGGGCCCCTTTGGCAATAGAAAACACATAGACTATTGTGGAGATTGATTTTGGAATTTAGATGCGGTGTTATCAATTGTGCTTAGCCGTACATGTTCATATCCTTGAAGATGTATCATGGAAGTGTTGCAGCCTAGAAGACACAAACTTAATTAACAAGTTAAAAGTACATGAGTCAAAATTTAAAAGCAGTAATATTCCAAGGAGAGATTCTAACAGTGGCACAAATCAAGTTACAGAGGGAAGGTAGTTCTTAAAATAAAAGGCTTATTGACTAGCACTTTGTCTATTATAGTATAGAGGTTAAGAACCACAAGATATAGAGGCTCAACTATGTCATTTATTGTTCTTAAGTCCTGGAGCAAATTCCATCTACCACTGGATTGTTTTACAGCTCAGAAGTCCACATGCAAGGCAGAGGTGAAGTAAGGAACTGCTTTTCAGGTTTTACATAAATTCCAAGAACTAAGAAATACTGAGAAGGGTTGGGACCTCAGAAGGCTTTTAGGACCAACTAATAGGCTCTTGTGTCCACAAGAAAATGAATACTATCTACACACCAGTTCCACAGGACACATTATCTCTGTTCAGGACACACTACCACTAACCTTAGGAGACTCTGGTCACAGTATAAGCAACTGTTACCAGTTGATGCATCTGGAATCACAAAAACCAAGGAAGCTTTAGATATAAGCTATCAGATCAAGGGCTAGACAATCAGATAGATGTTGAAGGGAATGGGTAGAACTGGAGGGGTATCTTGATGGATGGTGGAGCAAAGAAATAAGTGGGTCAGGGCACTTGTGTCAAGGGCAGGGACAACACTGAAACTAATAGTTAATTCCACAATAAGGGATATATTTTCACTTTTTTCTGTTAAATGCTTATCTGTTGGATACTACTTTAAATCTGAACATTCAGATTGACACACACTAGGAAGAAGGATTGGCCATCCACTTCCAAAAATAGCAGGCCTCTGAAAACCTTATGTACAGCAGAACACACATAGAATGACAGAAAGGGCAACTGAGTATGGAAATACAAAGGAAGAGGAAGAGTTGTAAGGAGACACTAATGATTGGAACATGGAATGTGAGAATCATGAATGTAGGAAAACTAGATATTGTTAAGGAGGAAATGGAACACATAAATATTGACATACTGGGCATTGGTGGGATGAGATGGACCAGCATGAGGCATTTTGAATCAGATGATCATAAGATATACTACTCCAGAGATGAAAAGGTGAGGAAAAATGGGGTTGCTTTCATAGTTAGAAAAGACATTTCTAAATCCATCTTGAAGTACAATATTGTAAGTGACAGGATAATATCCATACGCGTACAAGGAAGTCCAGTGAATACCACTATCATTCAGATATATGCACCAACAACCAGAATCAAAGAAGAGGAAATAGAAGACTTCTACCAACTTTTACAGTTGGAGATCGATCGAACATGCAATGAAGATGCACTGATAATAATGGGTGATTCAAATGCAAAAGTTGGGAACAAAGAAGAAGAATCAGTAGTCAGAAAACATGGACTCCGGACAGAAATAGAGCTCGAGATAGAACGTTTTAATTTTGCACAACTTATTCATCGCAAAGACATTTTTTAAGAGACATGAACGCTTATATACATGGATCTCACTTGATGGTATACATAGGAAACAGATCGATTCCATCTGGAGAAGGAACCACTGGAGAAGCTCAATATCAGCTATGAAAACTAGGCCCAGAGCCGATTGTGGAACAGACCACCAACTTCTCATACGCAAGTTCAAGCTGAAGCTGAGGAAAATTAAATCCATGGGAACCAAAATATACCTTTGAGTCTATCCCACCTGAATTTCAGAACCATATCAAGAACAGGTTTGACGTCTTGAACACGAATGAGCAAAGACCAGATGAGTTGTGGGAAGATATCAAGGATATCATCCAAGAAGAGTGCAAACATTCACTACGAAGACACAAGAGGAAGAAAAGACCAAAATGGATGTCAGAAGAAACTCTGAAGATTGCACTGGAGTGCAGGGAAGCCAAAGCACAAGGAAGAATTTAAGATACTGAAGAGCTGAAAAGAAGATTTCAAAAGGCAACACGGGATGACAAAGTAAAATATTACAATGAAATGTGCAAGGAGCTGGAGTCAGAAAACCAAAAATGTCGAACTCACTCAGCATTTTTTAAGCTCAAGGAACTGAAGAACAAATTCAAACCTCGAGTTGCTATAATTAAGGATGCTTTAGGCAGAGTATTAAACAATCCAGGAAGTATCAAAAGAAGATGGAATGAGTTTACTGAGTCATTGTATCGAAAGGAATTGGCAGACACAGAAGAATTTAATGAAACAACCTATGAGCAAGAGCCTATGGTGATGAAGGAAGAAGTTCAAGCTGCTTTGAAGGAAACAGCAAAATATAAGAGCCCAGGAATAGATAGTATACCAATTGATATATTTCAGCTAACAGATGCTGCCCTGGACGTGCTCACCAAGTTGTGCTAAGAAATCTGGAGAACAACTACTTGGCCAACTGTCTGGAAGAGATCTGTATTTGTTCCCATCCCAAAGAAGGGTGACCCAATTGAGTGTGGAAACTATAGGACAATATCGTTGATTTCACATACAAGCAAGATTCTGCTGAAGATTATCCAAAAACGGCTGGAACAGCACATTAACAGAGAACTGCCAGAAGTCCAGGCTGGGTTTAGAAGGGGTCATGGTACTAGGAATATTGTAGCTGATGTTAGATGGATCTTAACTGAAAGCAGGGAGTACCAGAGGAATGTCTATCTGTGTTTCATTGATTATGCAAAGGCATTTGACTGTGTGGATCATAATAAACTGTGGCTGACTCTGAGAAGAATGGGAATCCCAGAACATTTAATCATGCTAATGTGAAACCTTTACTTGGACCAAGATGCAATTGTCAGAACAGATCAGGATAACACTGCATGGTTCAAAATTGGGAAGGGTGTACACCGGGGATGTGTCCTATCTCCATACCTTTTCAACCTGTATGCAAAACAGATTATCCAGGAGGTTGGGCTGTATGAGGAGAAGTGTGGCGTCAGGACTGGTGGAAGATCTATAACAATCTGTGTTGTGCAAATGACACAACCCTGCTTGCTGAAACTAAGGAGGACCTCATGAAGTTGTTGCAGAGGGTCAAGGACTGCAGCCTTCAGTATGGACTGAGGCTCAATGTCATGAAGACAAAGATTCTCACCACTGGACCAATTGGTAGCATCAGGATGGATGGGGAAGAGATTGAGATCGTTCACAGCTTCAGTTTGCTCGGCTCCACGGTCAACACTCTTGGCACCAGCAGCCAGGAAATCAAAAGATGTATTGCTATGGGAAAGTCTGCTGTTAGGGACCTCTCTAAAGTACTTAAGAGCAACGGTATCTCTCTGGAGGCTAAGGTGTGCCTGATACAGGCCATGGTCTTTGCAATCACTTGTTATGCATCAGACAGTTGGACAATGACTAGGGAGAATAGAAGGAGAATTGACGTCTTTGAGCTGTGGTGCTGGAGATGACTTTTGAATGTACCATGGATTGCCAAGAAAACAGATTCATCCTGGAGAGGGTTAAACCAGGCTACTCCTTGGAGGCAAAGATTCTGGGACTTCGTCTGACATACTTTGGACATTTTGTAAGGAGAGACAGGTCCTTGGAGAGGGACATCATGCTTGGGAGGGTGGAGGGACAGCGCAGGAGGGGAAGACCCTCTGTGAAATGTGTTGATTCAGTGACTGGGGAAATCGGGATGGGTGTGTCAGACGCAGTGCAATTGGCACAGGATAGAGCCGGGTTTAGGGCTGTTGTACATAGGGTAAGTATAAGTAGCAAACGACTCGACGGCACATAACAAAAACAACAACAAATTAAACAGGACAAGATTGCTCATCTTTTCCCCTCAGAGCAGCTAATAGATTTAAATTGTATGCTTTTGGTTTGACAACACGACTGCTTACCACTAATTCATCAGATTGTTTCTCTATGGTTATATGATTAAATAAACTTTCTGTTTCTTTTCGTGGTATACTGTCCCAAACTTCTTACCAATATAAATGAAAAAACACTTGAAAGGAGCATTGTATTAGTTTTTCAAAAAATCCATGTTGGGTCTATTTTTCCAATCTTTACATTTTGCTTAATGTTTTGTTGTATTATGATTTTGATGTTTATCTTATTTTTTGTGCATTAAAAATGAGATTATTTTGCTATTTATTTATTTTTTTAATTTGGACATTAAAAGGTCATTTTCAACAATTTTCTTTTTTTCATCTGTTTATCTAAGCCTATCTCAAGTTTTAAACTTGACTTTAGCTAGTTGCATCCCATAAGATGAGAATCAGATT
Organism: Elephantulus edwardii; assembly: GCF_000299155.1. Taxonomy (NCBI): domain Eukaryota; kingdom Metazoa; phylum Chordata; class Mammalia; order Macroscelidea; family Macroscelididae; genus Elephantulus; species Elephantulus edwardii. The sequence goes on along the minus strand of NW_006399768.1, from coordinate 29,254,348 downwards.
TTTAAAAATGTGACATGAAACCAAATAAAGTTTCCTGATTTGACATATCAGTGTGATTGAACTGTTTTTTCTAGGAAATTCTCCCCTGCCTTTTTTAAACCGTAATTTTAGTGAAATTTTACAAAACATAGTGGTTTTTCATTCATTAATTTGTACACATTTTGTTTTATGGCAAATATAATATCCACAATGGTACCACACTCTGCATTTTTCAGGATAGTTTTACAGTAGAAGATAAACCTGTGAACCAATAATGGTGTCCTCTTCATTGTTGGAATTAATTTCAAATTAATTTACATAGGGAAATATTTTGTTTATCGGGGGAGAGTCCCATTGTGTTCATTAGAACAAGCTAATTGATTTTCATTTAAACAGTCGGTTCATTCTTTTTCACTTAAAACCCTTATTTTGCTTCCTCCATCAATCCTAAAATGCATACTGCAAAATTTTTCCAATTCTAACTTTCTTAACTTTAAAGTCTACTCTAGTTTATTTGCACCCAGATTATCAGCTTCATAAAGCACCATGGAAGAAGAATCTCAATTTTTAAGGAATGTTGATTTTAGCTATTTTTTCTTCTTTTACAATTTGGAAGTTTCTCTGATTTCTTCTAAAGATCAGCTACTAATTAAGTCATATGTTTGTACATTTTTCTAGTATCTCTTTAGTGGGTGTTTTTGTGTTTTTTTTAAAATGATGTAGTTTGTGATGCTATAGAAGTATAAAATATAAATGTTTCTTTGATATTAATTTGAAATTTAAATAGATATGTGCCATCAAGTTGTTTGTGACAAACAACTGTACAATAGTTCTAAACTCTATCTTGTGCCAATCTCATTGTCTCTGACACACCTATCTCCATTACCCCAGTCACTGAATCTATCCATCTCATTAAGGGTCTTCCTCTCCTGCACAGTCCCTCCACCTACCCAAGCATGACGTCCCTCTCAAAGGACTGGTCCCTTTTGCAACATGTCCAAAGTATGTCAGATGAAGCTTCAACATCGTTGCATCCAAGGAGCAGCACAGTCTCAACCTCTTACAGTAATCTTCTTAATAAGCTATCATAAGAAATAAAATAATTAATATAATAGTTCCTAATTCCTGGTTTGTAGAGATTTCACCCTAAATAAAAGCTATTTTCCCAGAAGTAAGAATGGTTCACATTTAGAAATTTTACTTGTATGTAGCACTCTATTATAGAATAAAAGGAGAAAAATTATGTGGCTGTCTCAGTATATACTTTTTTTAGATATAAATTCAACACTCATGTCTGATACAAACTCTTAGCAAATTTTTGTTGTTACTGGGTACTGTCAAATTGAGTATGACTCATAGTGACCCTATGAATAACCAATCTAAACATTGACCCATCCTATGCCATTCTCACAATCTCTCACACACTCAAGGCCATGCAGCCACTGTGCCAATCCACCTTTTTTGAAGATCTTCCTCTCTTACACTGCCCTTCCACTTTCCTGAGAGTGATGACCCTCTCCAAAAAGCAACCTTTTCTAGCAACATGCCCAAAGTATGTGAGACAAAGCTTCATCATCTTTGCCTTCAAGGAGTACTCATTCTGGCTACACCTTCTTTAAGACATTGCTGTTTGTTCTTGTAACAATTCATGGGACCTTCAGCACTCTTCTCCAGTAGCTCAATTCAAAGACAACAATTCTTTTTCTGTCATCCTATTCCTTGTGTAGGTCTCAGATGCATAGTAAGTCACTGAAAATACCATGGCTTGAATCAGGCACACTTTAGTTCTCAAAAAGACATCATTACTCTTCAATAATTTGGAGAGGTTCCTAACTCCAGATTTTCCCAGTGCAATATATTTCCTGATCTCCTGTAGCTGGAGCAAAGTGTATTGGTTGTGAACCCAAGTAAGATGAAGTGTTTGACAGTTTCTTAGCAGGTTTGAAAAAGATAAATAATCTTCTCTTAAAAAAGTATACCTAAAAACATAAGCAAATATCAGACTCAATTTCAATAAGTTAGGCACATTGAATAATAACAATATAAAGATTTCATCATACTGCAATTAAGAAACATTTTGTTCATCCAGAAATATTCTGTTATCCAAAAGAATAAAAAAGAAGAGAAAAAATAATTATCTATGTATTTGTTTTTTTTTTCCCTCTTCTTCTCCCTGCCTCTTTTGAAACAGTCCCTCGGTAAGGACTATCCACTTAGCTTTGTATCCAAAGACGAAATTTGTAGGTGAAAGGAGTTAGGAGTTAGCCTTCGTTACAGACGGGTTCATTTCAGGGTCGAAAATATGGAACGCTTCACGAATTTGCGTGTCATCCTTGCGCAGGGGCCATGCTAATCTTCTCTGTATCGTTCCAATTTTAGTATATGTGCTGCCGAAGCGAGCACTATGTATTTGTTATTAATAGTACTCAGCAACAACAACAACAATGTGTTATTAAAGACAGCCAAGTGACACATTAACCTGATGAAAAACTTTGATGTTGACTAGACAGAAGGTTAACTTTTGAATATTTTTGGCTTATATAAGTTAATATCTAATTAAGACATAAAAGATATCTTGCCCTCAATAGCTAAAAGTCTAGCAAATGCATAAGGTTTATGATATTAATTTTCTTCAATTTCTACGACAAATTATGACACATTTGTTTTTGTTGGCAGGTGCTTTTAAGGTCATCCCAACTTGTAGGCTGCTTTTGCACCATCCTTATTGTTTTCACTGTTTAAGCTCATTGTTGCATGTACTGTGCCTCTGCACATAAGAATGCCTTTTCTTGGCTGTATCCTCTATGTTTATATCCCTTGGGGATCTACAGGGTGGCAGGGGTTTGGTGGGTGGTCTCCTCCTTGGATATGAAATGAACATTATTTATTATTACTAAGGCAATAATATTGTTTTGACTGAGATGTTCTGTAGAAAACCCCCCAAAGTAACCAGGATTTTAATTTTAAATAATTTTAGCTAGTTTCTTTATTTATCTATTAGTTTACAGACAGTCCTCATCTCAATAAATCTAAAGGGCCTTTTCTTTTCCTTCTGTTCTGGTGATTTAATGCTTTCACTGGGTGTAAAACCCAAGAACTATGAAGACTAAAGGAATTTGAAGTAACCATGCTTTTACTATTTTTAACACTTTAAAGGTGTCTTTAAAAAACTAGATAGTGCATAAAACAAAGAAGAATGGAAACCTTCAAATCATGGTGGTGGTGAAGAATATTTAATAAATATATGAACTGTAGAAGAACTAACCAATCTATCTTGGATGAAGTACTGTCATACTACTCATTTGAAGCAAGATGATAAGGCTTGTTTCAATTATTTTGTGCATGTATCAGAGGGAATCAATCTCTGGAGAAGGATTTCATGCTTGGTAAATAGGAGGTAAAAAAAAAAAAAAGAGGAAGACCTTCAGTGAGACAGATTGAAATGGTGGCTACTACAATGGACTCAAACGTAGCCAAGCTTATATGAGGATAGTGCAGAACCAGGCAGTATTTCATTCTGTTGTATAGAAGTCTCTAGAAGGTGAAATGTACTCAATGGCCCCTAACAACAGCATAATCACATAAACAACTTTCTTTGTAAAATTAGTAAGATTTTAACACGAGTTTGTGGTTGTTGCTGTTGTGTAGTACCATTGAGTTGGAACTGACCCTTAGGTGACCCTTCAGCAGGTTTTCAGAGGCAATAAATTGCATGGGAAGAAACTACCCGTTCTTCTTCCACTGATCAGCTGGGATACTCAAACTATGTGCCTTTGAGATCACAGCACAGTTGTGAGCACACAGCAACCCTAGGCCATCAGGGCTCCCTTACAAGCAGAGACTTCTTTGACAATGAAAGGTAAACAAGTAGTTAGACAAAAAAGAGCTGTTTAAGTGAAAAGCTCTCAAACACTGTTTTATTAATAAATATAAAATAAAGAAAACATAAAATCTAAACACTTTGTAACTACTTGTTAAGGACTGAGAGGGAAGGATAAATTAATGGAATGAACAACTACTTTAGGATGGAAATACTGGCAGTATATTTGTTAACCAGTACCACCAGGCCAACATCGCCTAACTATGGACATTAAGTGGTAGCTGCTTGTCTTTTCAACTAAAGATGTTGCTACCCAGGTACTATTATGTAATTTACATTTCTTTTTCTTAATATCAGCACATCCATGGTAAGCTTGGTAAATGTTAGATTTACAAGCTGTTGTTGTTGTTGTTGTTATGTGTCGTCGAGTCGCTTGCGACCCATAGCGACCCTATGTACAACAGCCCTAAACTCTGCTCTGTGCTGTGCCAATCACACTGTCTCCTACACTCCCATGCCGATTATCCCAGTCACTGAATCAATCCACCTCATAGAGGGCCTTCCTCTCCTGCGCCGTCCCTCCACCCTCCCAAGCATGATGTCCTTCTCCAAGGACCGGTCTCTCCTCCCAATATGTCCAAAATATGTTAGACAGAGCCTCAGAATCCTTGCCTCCAAGGAGCCATCCGGTTTAACCCTTTCTAGGACGAATCTGTTTGTTTTCCTAGCAGTCCATGGTATTCTCAATACTCTTCTCCAGCACCACAGCTCAAAGGCATCAATTCTCCTTCTATCCTCTTT
>NW_006399768.1:29237967-29247799 GCF_000299155.1 Elephantulus edwardii | reverse complement strand
TATTACCGAATACTTTTTCCCAGTCAGTGGCTTCCCTTTTTACCCTACTGGAGAAGTTTTTGGATGTGCATAGGGATTTGAGTCTTAGAAGGTCCCTTTCATCTATGTTATCTTCTCCTGGTTGTAGCTTTTCTTTTTACTTCTTAACTTCAGGTTCATGACTATTGACCGTTAAACTACACACAGTTCCAAGACATCAAGTAAGGAATGCTTGGCCTGTAGTTAGTCAAGAAAGAAACTCTATCTTGTCACTAGCATGATTTGTTAAAGCTTTTTGATGTAGATTACATTCATTTACAGTCCATTGTGTAGGATCTTTTCAAGGAATGTATAAGGGCACTCCAAAATTTGGGGTATCTGAAAAAAACCCATTGAAATGACCTATACAATGTCTAATTCCACTTCCATATTGTCTGTCTTGGGCTGTGCTTTCATTTCTGAAAGGGTGACAGATAATCATGATGTGAGTAAATAAAAGAAGCAGCAACTGGCCCTCAAACAGAATATAGTTGGAAGTTGTTAGGCACCTTCTGTTGCTTTTATTTGCCTTCTAATCCTCCAGTGGGTTTTCAGTAGCTATAAATTGCGTGAGAGGAGATTGCTCATTTTCACCCTATACTCAAACCACTAGCTTTTGGGTTAGCAATACAACATCTTACCACTAAGCCACTAGAGTTCTGTTACCTCTGAGTCCAAACCAACCCATAGTTGCCTCTCCAGCAGGTTTTCAGAGGCAGTAACTCGCATGGGAGGAGATTGCTCACCCTCCTCCACAGAGCAGCTGGTCAATTTGAGCCATTTGCCTTTGAAATTGCAGTGCAATTTTTTTACTATTACTTCACTAGACAGACTCCAAATCATAGTGACCCTATGAACTTTGTCCTAAGCTGTGCCATCCTCATGACCTCCATCATGCTTCAGCCTATTGTTACAGTACCTGTGTGGAGAGCTTTTCTCTCTTTTGGTAACCCTTTCTCTTTTTCAGGATTATGCTTTTTTTCCAAGTAGTTGCCCCTTGACCACATGCCCAGAGCACATGAGACGAAGTTTCACATCCATGCCCCTTGTTGCACTTGCTACTGTATGAAGTGTCTCTTGTTACACTTGCTCTAAAACAGCTTTGCTGTGTCAGCTACAGTATAAAGGTTACTTATAAGTCTTCTTCCAATCCTGATGCCATATTCTTGTTCCTATAGTTCACCTTCTTAAATTATTAGCTCTGCATATTGATTAAATGAATAGGTATGGAAAAAGGATACAATACTTACAGGAACTTTTCCTGATTTTAAACCATCCTGTATCACCTTGTTTTGCTCAAATGACTGCTTCTGGGTCTGTGCACAGGCTCCCCAAGAGCATAACTGAGTGTTCTGGAATTCCCATTCTTGATCCCATTGATTATTTGTGAGCATTCCCACAGTCAAATACATTGCATAGTCAATAAAACACAAGTGAATGTTTTGAGTTTTTAAAATAATTTTTTTTAGTATCCTCCATTTTCAGCCGAGATACACCTGAAATGAGCAATAATACTTATCTTCCCAAACTGTATTCTGAATCCAGCTTGAATTTCCGGCAATTCTCTGTTAATGTACTGTTATGGTCGTTTTAAAATAATCTTCAGCAAGATTTTACTTACCTGTGATATTAATGACATTGTTTGATAATTTCTGCATTCTATTAGATGGTCGTTTTCTGGAGTAATAACAAATATGTATCTCTTCCAATTAGTTGGCCCAGTAACTATTTTCTAAATTTCTTGGCATATGCTAATGAGTATGCCCAGGACGGCCTCTGGTTGTGGAAGCATGTCAATTGCTATTCCATTAATTCCTGGGGCTTTATTTTTCACTAATGTCTTCAGTGCAGTTTAGCTTTCTTCTTCTGTTCTTGGCTATATGGTACTTCTTCAAATAAGTCAGCGTGGAACTGATTCTTTTTTGGTACAATAACCCTGTGCATCTTTCCATCTTCTCTTGATGCTTCCTGCAGCATTCAAGATTTTTCGGTGTAGAATTGTTGAGTAATGTAAATCAAAGCTTGAATTTGATCTTCAGTTCTTTCAGTCTGAGAAATGTCAAGTGTACTCTCCTCTTTTGGTTTTCTAACTTTGAACATTTTGTTGTAATATTTTACTTTGACTTTTTAAACTAACCTCTGAAATTTTCTGTCTAGTCTTCAGTATTTCTTCTCTTTGTTTTGGGGTCTTTATGTTCTAGTATAATTTTAAGAGTCTCTTCCAACATACATCTTAATCTTTTCCTTATTTCCTGTCTTTGAAATGATCTCTTGCTTATTTATGGATAATATTCTTGATTTAATCTTACAGCTCATCTGGTCTTCTGTGTTCATTGCATCAAATATATTCTTAAAGTGGGATTATTTTTTTAAATTGGTATTTTAATGAAAGATTATAGAGAACTTGCATTTCCATTCATCTATTGTTGAACATTTTCCTCCCTACCCACTCTTCCCACCCCAGTTAGCTTCTCTTTGAGAAGACAAAATTTTTTTTTCATTGTTATACAATCTCACTCCTTAAGTCCACTTTACTATGCAGCTCTTATTCTGGACTGTTGTAATCTGAATAATAACTAATCATATTCTCTTTTAAACAATTCTCTCCATCATCTGTTTCACCAGCATTTGTTGCTTGCTGCTTTGTTGAATTTTACTATTCTTACTGGGGTGAGATGATATATCATATTTGTTTTGATTTACATCTCTCAAGGCTAGGAATTTTGAACATTTCTTCATGTGTTTGTTTGACATCTGAATGTTTTCTTTGGTGAAGTGTCTGTCCATATCCTGTGCCCATTTTGCAATTGGGCTATTTACCTTTATCTTCTGGTACTGAAGTGGTTTTAAAATTAAATTAGAATATGTTCAAAGTACATTTTGTTCTGATGGGCTTGTTTTCATTTTCTTCAGTTTTAATTTGACCTTGGATATGTGTAATTGCTAATCTGTTCTACTGTCGCCCTCTGGCCTTGCTTTGATTGCTGGTAATGACCTTCTCTAGCATCTTATTCCACAGATGTTGTCAACCTGAATACATTAGGCAATGTTTATATGTATAATTACTGTTTATAATTTTTAAAAAGAGGGTTTAGGGCTGTTGTGCATAGGGTCGCTATGAGTCGAAAACGACTCGATGGCACATAACAACAACAGAAATCATTCATTTTATGAAATTTTATCATTCTTCTGCTGTCTCATGTTTTTTGAACACCACCCTATTTTCCATCCACCAGTCCTTCATTTCCAACTTTTTGCATTTCAGCCACCATTTATTACCAAACATTTTTCTGTGTAATTGTCAACTTAAAAAAAAAGTTGTTTTAAAATAGATTAACAAACATGCGGAAAAGTGTTTATGAAGGCAACTTGTCTGGGTATATCCTTCTTACATAAAGAACTTGCTTGGAGTGTGCTCATCATCACATAAGCATTCTCATTCCCATCTGCCACTTGATCTCACCTTCTTCAAAACGGATCCCACCTGCTCCTTCTCCATGAATGGTTCTTATGTCCTGGCAAAGAGTGCAAATGTACCTGCTGCAAGAGCTGTTTCTCCCGCTGTTCCATGGGCTGCACCAAGTATACCCACGACTGTCTCTACAAAGGGACCTTAGACAGCTGCAGCTGTTGCACAAGGCATGGAACAGCTTGCCCTGATATAAATAGACAGAACTGTACACAACTGGAATGTTTCTCAGACACCATTACTTCTTTTTCCTATGAACTTTAGAAATATATTAAATATTATTGACTTTAAAAGAAACAAATAAGACAAAAAATAAACAAAACTTTGTGTAGGCGTGTTCCTCACGATTTACCCTCCTCCTCCCCCAAAAGCCAATCAGATGAACTTACATTATCTAGCCAATTAGAATGTTCTTTACCCTTAACTCTTGAGACACTCAACATACAACATTAAGGTAACAGTTACTCATTGGATTCATGATTTCTACAGTTGCAGTAACTTCATAACATAATGAGGTAGTTATTCCTACCTCATTCTTCATTGCTCCTCACTACTTTATAATTCCTTCTCCAATTCAACAGCCCCACTCTTAAAATCTTTCCCCTCTAAATTATATTTATTTTGTTGCTGTTAGTGTCAGCAAAGCATGTATCAATTCAGTAGTTTTAAATGTACACTTTAGAGACAATTGATCACATTCTTCAAGCTCTGCAGCCATTTAATTTTCCTTTTCTGAGTTGTTGCCCTCCTATTACCAAAAATCAGTAGTGATGAAATAAAACATTTATTTTCTCTATTTTTTAATTAGAAGAATAAAAACTTGAACTGTAACTATATTTTATTAGCTTTGTAGTCTTAATACCAAAGAGTGGTAAATATTTATTGATCAAATTGTTCAAATAGAAATTTGTTAATGTTCATAAGTTTTACTGAAATCTTTCAAGTCTTCTCCCCTCAAGATCTTTAGACTCTAGAGAAAGTGATGTAACTGACTCTGTGATACAAAGGAGAATAAATTATTGTTACAATCTTGAGGAAGGAACACATTTTTATTGAAATTTTGCCCATATTGCTTAAGAAAGAGCTTTAAGATAGTATACAAAAGTAGGGGCAATAAATAAGACAGCATAAATTAAAGTTGAAGCAAATCATCCCACAACTCCTCTGATATTTAGTTAGTATTTAATACATCAAATGTATTCTTGAGGTAGTTTCAAAAATAAGGTGCAATATACTCAAGGCTCTCCAATGGACTCGTTTTTATTTTTTTCTGTTTTTACTTGAACTTGAATTTGAGCAATTGATTATCTGTTTCGATCAGCCCTTGGCCTTGCTCTGACTGATAGTATGAACATCTTCCTTGTCTCTTTCCACAGATCAAGTCACTTTTATTACCTTACATTCTATTCAGCAAGGTTCATGTGTATGGTCGTTATTCTTGTTGTTGCAAAAATTATTTCTAATGAATAAGTCATTGGATTTGCAAAGTTTTGTCTTATAATCTCTAAGGTAATTTCCATTGCCAAAGCCGTATTTTCCAATTACCAGCCACTCCCCATCCCCTTCCTGGCATTTTCTCATTACAATCACACGTAATTATTATCTCATCTTAATTACATGGAGGATCAATTTCAGACTCCAGGATTTGGTAAAAGATTCCAATTATTAAATCTTTGACATTGGCGATTGGTGCATACATTGGAATAATGGTTTAATGAACTGATTTTCTTTGTAGAACTATATGGATATTATCCTATTCCTGACAGCATTTTCGCTTAGAATTGAGTTTTGATTTTTTAAAAATTTATGATAAATGGAGCACCATTTATTTTTAATTTATTATCCCTGCCATATTGTCTTTGTTATTATGTGCCTTCATGTTGGAACTGATCTTTTCCCCATGTAACAGCTAGTGGGTTCAAATCTTGTATCTTTGGCTTGGAAGCACTACTCCTTACCACTAGGCCACCCAAACTCCCCATCCTTAGCTTAAAGAATGTTATTAGTGCCTTCCAACCTGAAGTGTTTATCTTCTGGCTCTATATAAAATGATGTTCTATTCCAAATCATAAGATTTTCAATGACCAGTTGTTTTATAAACAGGCTACTAAATCCTCCTTCACTTGTCTTATTCTGAAGATCTCTTAAAACCTGCTGTAGTGTTAGCCAAAAAGTTGGGGTTTTTTTTGTTTGTTTGTTTGTTTTTTGTTTTTTAACCACTTAGCCTCTAATTGCCAGCTGCCTTAATTGTAGGCATGTGGTCTTGCAAATCATCAACAGCTGTGGGACTAAACATACGTGAACGTGTGCTTCCCACATTGAATAACAAGACTGGAGGTGAGCAAGACTTTTGACAGCAAGACTTGTGGGAAACTGGAGCAAGATGCTGGTGAGAGTAAGATTCTGCTTATGGAGATACTGTAGCATTGCTGTGCAGAAAACTGTGGCAAAGTGTGACCTAATGCTTCTTTAACATGCGCTTCCCACAGTTAAAGGTTTGTCTGTTCTTGCCTTATGTTTGAAGAGAAGCAAACTTATAACTGCTCTGAGGCATACCTTGTTGGATGACTTGGGTTTACTGAGAAATTGTGCTGTGGAACTGTTGGGCTAAAGCCTTACCTTGTATTGTAAGATATTCTTTGACTCTTCCACCTACTTCCTTAATAAACCCCATTGCTGGTACCATAACTGTGATTCTGTGAGTCACCAGTGAATAAATGAACCTCTGCTGCTGGGGCTCTAGAGGCACAGAGGCTATGGGCTCTTTATCTGTCCCCATGAGGACCTATGTTATTTTTACTCCCAATGGCGTTTTCAGAGAGACACTCATGGTCCTGTGCCCTCATGTCCCGTTTTCTCTTCTTTAGACACCTGAAAACTATGAATGACCTGGTCGACACTTTAAATTCTGGTAGCATAGCTTGTTGTCTCACAACATACCCCCAAACCCTAAAAATACTACTCTTCAGACAATTCTTACCTAAGATAACTTTCTACCAGGTTTCTAAAACTATATATCTATGAGCGAAGACTGTGTTTCATTCTCAAAAAAACTGCCTAATGAATTTGAACAATTAACTTTGTGGTTAGAAGCACTATGGCATAGCTCACAATGCCAGCAGGCATCTTTCAGAAATGCATAAGCCATCACAATATGACAAACTGACAAACAGTAACAGCCTTTACCACTTATTACTGATGTATTGTGTAAAAATTTTAGTATTTTCTTTTTCTGTTAACCAGCTTTCCAATTTTTGTCAAGTTTTAGTATATTGTCTTTGTAAATGTTTATTTTTTATCCTCTATTGTCACTTTTGCAGAAATTTATCATATTATACTCTATGCTATCTATGCATCTTACAATTTGTTTCCTTTCCCTTGAACCATGCAAAGCTTTTTGCATTGTTTTATCATTATTCCAGTCAGCAACTTTAGTGCATGAGTGATAAAATTACATCACATTTCAGGTAAAACAATCACATGATTTCCTTGAGTTCTCTTAACCATATTTTGAAAAGAAACATGATGTCTAATAATAAATCATCCAGACACAGCAGGCACACTCTCTGCAATTTTAGTGAAATTTGTGTCTCCTGAGTTTACTAATGAAAATGAATGGAGCAGAGCCTCTGTTCTCACAAACCTTCCAAAACCTTTGCTACTTCTCAAAAGACAGCAGCTGTAATTGAATAGAATGTGGAGATTGATGTTAGGATTAAAGGTTATGAGCTATGAAGACAGCTGAAAACTTAGATGGATACATTCTATTGAAAAGGAATTTTGAGAGCTTTTTAGTTTGTTTCTATTGTTTATCTGAGGCTAATTATATTAATTTGATCAGAAAGCACTAATAGAATTTAAGAAGAAGCCACTGAAGAAAAATTTGTTAGTTGGAGGAAGGAAGAAAGAAAATGAGAAGTAGTTTCATTATTTATCAAGTCCTGCAAATATATTGTGTAGAAGTGGTATTCCTCTAAGCACTGATCATCTTCTGTGTGTTCATATCATTATATTACCTTTGATAATGTAATTATCTAATTAAATTTGAAGACTAAATATGGAATGAAATAAGCTCATAAAGAAGGAAATGTGGTCTATAAATGACCAATCCATACAATAGAAACTAAAATCATCCTTGAGTAGAATATTTGTCAAAATGTCAATGAATTGCCTACAAAAGTAAGAAATTAATCTACTGAAGCAACTTCGAAAACTCTAATAAGAAACATCTAGTTGCATGACACAACAAAAGAAGAAATAAATAAAAAAGAAAGAAATAAAGAGATATAAATTGAAAGCTCAGATTCATTAGTTCTTTTGATTAAAATACAATTTATTTCATACTTACTATATTTTAGGAATGTAGTAGAAAACTAGTGAGGAAAATAATAAAAGAAATAGGATAAGCATAAGAAATTATGAGAATTCTATGGAAAGACCCCTTACCTAGTTTTGAATCTGTTGTTGTTGTTGTTATGTGCCGTCAAGTCGCTTGCGACTCATAGCGACCCTATGTACAACAGCCCTAAACTCCGCTCTGTCCTGTGCCAATCGAACTGTCTCTGACACTTCCATCCCAATTATCCCAGTCAATCCACCTCATAGAGGGCCTTCCTCTCCTGCGCTGTCCCTCCACCCTCCCAAGCATGATGTCCCTCTCTAAGGACCGGTCTCTCCTCACAACATGTCCAAAGTATGTTACACGGAGCCTCAGAATCCTTGCCTCCAAGGAGCCACCCAGGACGAATCTGTTTGTTTTCCTAGCAGTCCATGGTATTCTCAATACTCTTCTCCAGCACCACAGCTCAAACGCATCAATTCTCCTTCTATCCTCCTTGGTCATTGTCCAACTCTCTGATGCATAACAAGTGATTGCGAAGACCATGGTGTATCAGATGCACCTTAGTCTCCAGAGAGACATCATTGCTCTTCAGTACTTTGGAGAGGTCCCTAACAGCAGACTTTCCCATGGCAATGCGCCTTTTAATTTCCTGGCTGCTGGTGCCAAGACTGACAAAGTCTAATAAAACAAACCAAATTGTTAGTAGAAATTAGCAAAGTGAAATAAATTAGGAAAATGGAGTAGTATATTGAAAATCCTAAAAAAAGAAATAAATGGCAAGTCATCTTTATTTTAAATTTCAAATGAAAAAGGATTTTGTCAAAATAGGATTCTAGAAAGCATGAAAAAATCTGCTTATAAAAGTCTTTGTTAAATGACTTTGTCCTGAGGCAGAAAAGAATCAAAGTGGATTTTAAGACATAACATGTTCTAAAACTGTTTGAAAGACTATACCTACGGCTGTGGAAAAAAATGATTGGAGATATAAAGAATATATTTTTTTAATCTTTTTTTTTTTTTTAATCTTAACATGATATAAAAAGAGCAAGAACTGCATGGGGATGGCCATATCTGACCTTTATCAAATCAGTTGCGCTTCTTGACCTGTTAATTTTGGAACCTGTCCTGAATGACTGCAATCTACTATTAGCCTGAATTATAGCCTATTGACGTCTTCCATATGGTTCTATGTGGTTTGTAAGCAATGGATTTTGGGCCCAGTAAAGTAGTGAGATTGATATTGAGATAAGTAGAAAGAGATGCAGGAGTGTAGGGGGCATGGGAATTGGTGTTGTGTTACTGATATTGATGACAGGGATGTCTCCTCTCTGTTGAAGCATTTTCTGCAGAAGGTCGAAGATTGTAGTCTTCAATATGGATTGCATCTCAACGTTAAGGAAACTAAAAACAAAAAAAAAAACAACAACAACTAAGATTATCACCACCGAGGCTATTGACAGTATCATGATCAACGAAGAGATTGAAGTTGTTAACAATTACATCTTAGGGAGCTCTGGTGGCCTAGTGGCAGGAAACGGCTCTGCAATCCTAGAGGCGCACAGTTGGAATCCATCAAATGCTCTGCTGGAGAAGGAGGGCCAATCTCCTCCTGTACCAGTCAGATCCGATCTGATGGTACACCCACTAATAACAATAATACAAACAAGTACATCTTTCTTATTTTTCACAATCGACACTCTTGTCACCAGCAGCCAGGAAATCAAAAGAACAGTTGTTTTGGGGAAAGTCTGCTGCCAGGGATCTTTTCAGAATGCTAAGGAGCAATGAAAAAGGTCTGGAGACAGGATGCATCTCTGGCGCACACTCTTCCCAATTTTGAACCATGTAGTGTTACCCTGCTCTGTTCTGACTACTGCCTCTTGGTCAAAGTATAGGTTTCGCATTAGCACAATTTAATGTTCTGGGATTCCCATTCTTCTCAGAGTCAGCCACAGTTTGTTATGATCCACACAGTCAAATGCCTTTGCATAATCAATGAAACA
>NW_006399768.1:29221528-29236787 GCF_000299155.1 Elephantulus edwardii | reverse complement strand
CAGTGTCAGTCTGGAGACCAAGGTGTGCCTGGTCCAGGCCATAGTCTTCTCAATTACTTACTATGCATCAGCAAGTGGGACAATGGCTAAAGATGACAGAAGAAGAGTTGATGCCTTTGAATTGTGGCGCTGGAGAAAACTATTGAACATACCATGAACTGCCAAGAGTACACACAAGTCTGTGTTCTGAAGAGAGTTAAACCAGACTGCTCCTTGGAGGCAAGAATTGTGAACTAGGGCATTTTGGAAGGGTAGAGGGCCAGTGCAGGAGAGTAAGACCCTGGATGAGATGGATTGACACAATGACTGTGACAATGGAGTCAGGTTTGTCAGAGACCTTGGTGAGATTGACTCAAGTTAGTGCAGAATTCAGAGCTATTGATCAAAGGGTGGCTATTAGTCAAAGTCATGTTGAATATATATAATAAGAACAATCTATATCTTTCTATCTATCCATCTATCTATCTATCTATCATCATCATCATCATCATCATCATCATCATCATCATCATCATCATCTATCTAGCTATCATCATCTATCCCTGGTACTCTGGTGGCTTAGTGGTAAAGAGTTACAAATGGACACAGTTCTAATCTGTCAGTTGCTCAATGGGAGAAAGATGTGCAATCTCCTCTGGTGTGCTTACTGCCTCTGAAAACCCGATAGTGGGTCAGCTATAATCTGTTCTGACTCGATAGTAAACAACAACAATCTATCTATCTTTAGCTATTTGACTACAGCTAATAGTTCCCCAATGAATAATAGATTGTGTGTGACCTTGCCCTATCTTGTGCCATCTTCACAATCTCCACCACGCTTAAAGATATTGGTGGTTATCAGTGTAATTTCTGTTTTATTGATGATTTTCCTCTTTTCTATTGACCTATTTTTCCAAGCATAATATCGATTTTCAGGGACTGACACCTTCTAACAACATGCCCAAAGTTTGTGAGATGAAGTTTCACCATTTTTGTCTTCATCTTTGTTTTCATTTCCTCTAAGGCATGTTTATTTGTTTTCAGTTCATATTCGGTAGCACAATTCAAAGATATAAATTCTTCCCCAATATTCTTTATTCATTGTCCAACTTTAGCATGCATATTTTTGTATGTGAAAATACCAGAGATTTACTCTGGCATAATTTGGACTTTCAAGTGACAGCCTTACTCTTTCAAAGAGGTCCTTGATAGAAAATTTACCCAATGCAACCCATCTTTTGATTTCTGCACTGTTACAATCAGATATATTGCTTGTGGATCCAAATAAAATTGTCTTTCACTATTTTGAAATTTTCTCCATCTATCATAATTCTGTCTTTTGTTCCAATGATGAGTACTTTCATTTTCTTGATGTTGAGATGTCACCTATATCAAAGGCTGTAACCTTGGATCTTCTGTAAGAGTTTCAAATATTCTTAACTTTCTGTAGCAAAATTATGTCATCTGTATAGCACTGGTGTTCCTCTAATCCTAATTCTACATTCTTCTTTGTATAGTTCAGCTTCTCAAATTATTTACTCAGCATATAAACTGAGTAGGTATGGAGAAAGTATGCACAGCATTATAGATTTTAAACCATTCAGTATTGCCTGTTTTATTCTGGTCAACGTTCAGGTTTTTCCTGAACACAGTTAAGTGTTCTGGAATTTCCATTATTCTCAAAATTATCCATAATTTGTTATGATTCACATAATCAATTGCCTTTACATAGTCAATAAAACCCAAACGTTTCAGACAACACCCATCTGACATCAGCAACGGTATCTTTTAGTTCTATGGCTTCTTCAGAAATCTAGCTTTATTTTCTCACAGTTCCTCATCAATATACTGTCATAGACATTCTAAAATAAGATCAGTAAGGCATTATTATGTGTGATAGTAGTGATTTTGTTTGATAATTTCTACTTTTATATAGAAAATGTTTGACACCTTTTATGTATGAAATGATAGAATTTATAAATTATAATTTCTACATCTTTTCTGTATATAGGCACATCTTATCTATACAAATAATTATTTTATATAAAGATTAAATATTTATTCATAAATGATATAGCATTTCTACATCTTTTGTAAATAAAAATACATGTTATTGTTGTTGTGAGGTGTCATTGAGATGAGTATGACTCAATACAACCTTATGAAAAACAGATTTAAACCTGTGCCATTCTCATATAATTTCTGTCATACTTGAATCAATTGTAGTGGTTTCTGTGTCAATCTATCTGGGTGAGGGTCTTCCTCACTTTCCACCTTTTTTTTAAGGGAGAAAAAAAACAACCTTTATTATGGTACTGGATGAGGCAGGGGATCTGGACGCCTGATAGGTTGGGTCTTTAAATAGTGGAGGGGGAAATAAGACTATGCCCTAAGAGCACAATGTGTTCCTTGCAGTTATTGAGCTGAACTTGTCAGAAAGAGAAACCTCCAAGGAAATGGTAAAGGCCTACGGCAATGAAACAGTTGTAGCTGACTTGCTCATGTAAGTTGTATTTTTTTTTCTGGGGGCCATTCTCAAAATCTTTCTCTATGAAGGGAATGTCCTCAATAAGGACTGCAGAATGAACATTGAAAAAGATTTCTAGCATTATATGATCACTCCTCAGCTGCTGAGAACGATGCGAGAGGCAGCCACCCTGGGCCCATGGTACAGGAGTGATGCCATAAAGAATAGAGTTGGAGACTGGTCTGAGGACCTAGTGGAAAGATGGTGAGAGATAGTCTAGAATGTGACAAGGAAACCAATTTAGACTTGGGGGCTCGACTCTTTGCCTTTCTAGGCATGATGTCCCTCTCCAAAGAATAGCCTTTGCTAACAATATGTGCAGGAAGTTCTAGTGTCCTAGTGGTAAGAAGTTGTGCTTCAATCCAAAAGGCATGCAGTTTGAATTTCCTAGCTGTTCCATGGAAGAAGAGTGGGCAGTCCCCTTCCTTGCAATATACTTCCTTTGAAAACTTTGTGGAGGGTAAGCTTTGTGTCAGTTCTGACTTGATGACTTCACAAAATATTTTTCATATAAATTTTAAGCTTTGCGGGTTTCTTTTTTTCAGGGCCTCATTTAGTCTCCATGATGTTATTGTAATTGTTATCTGCCGTCAAGACACAGCAGATTCATAACTGACCCTCTAGCAGGTTTTCAGAAGTTATAAATCCATGAGTATAAAAAGACTAAAATCAGAGTTAAAATTTTGTTCTGCAATTTATTCTTTTTGGTAAGGATTCTTCAATAGAATCTTTGGTCAAAATGTTTAGTTATGATTCAAACAGATGTATGTGTACCCATGTTTATTGTTGCATTATTCACAATAGTAAAGGAATGGAAGCAATCCAAATGCCCAACAACAAACAAATGCATAGAAAAATTATAGTACATTCGCACAATGCAATATTATGTACCATTGAAAAATAATAGATACATAAAGCTTTACACAACATGGGGAGCCTTGAGAACATTAGGCCGAATAAAATATCGCGGTCACAAAAGAACAAATACTGCTGTTATAAAATAAGACAGACAGGGATGGGGTGGGCAGAAAACACGAGAAAGAGTGATGATGAACACTCTAGCAGAATAGATGAGGGGAAGAACTACCTGAAAGGAATACATGATTAGGCATTATGCATATGACAACCAATTTGGAACAAAGGGTGTGTTGCTGGATAGGCTTAAGGAGAAGAGAGGGGAGAGAGAGAATAAATTGTTCAAGAAGAAGAAAAAAAATTTAAAATTAAAAAAAGTTAACCAAGGGAAGGGGGAAAGGAGGACTTAAGAGGAAAATATGCAACAACGAATGAAAATCCAACTTTTCTGTAAACTTTCATTAAAATTATGATAAAATAAAGTTTATAAAATAAAAATAGAAAAGATTATTTGTGACACCCTTCCTATTAAAAACAAACAGCTGAAATAATAATCTTCAAGAACTGTTTAGACATTATACATGTAGTTATGCAGCTCTGTGTGTTAAGTTTGTGCTGTTAATCAAAAGGTCAGAGATTCAAATCCTTAAAGGTCCTAACTCCTGAATTTTTTTTTATATGTGTTCTTCTAAAAGTTTCAGTTTTGTGTTTGCATCAATTATTTAATTTTAATTAATTTTTTACATGAAGTGTGATATTTAGGTTCTTTTTTTCCCTTTGCATGTAGCTGTACAGTTGATTGGATTTATCTGCTGCAAATTATTTTCTTCATAAAATTGCTTATAAAGCTTTGTCAAGTATAAACAGAAATGCTTCGTTATAGTAACGTAGCACTATTCAGTGCTTCTAGACTCATGACAAAGGGAACAGTAGTTCTTAGAGACAATTAGGCACATAATCCATTTCCTCCTCCTCTTCTTGACTCTCCCTTTCCTTTGGTAGCTCCAGGTGAATAGATAACAGGTGTGCCTACTGTAGATATTTGTAAGTTTTTAACATCCCAGACACTACATAATAGATTAGAAGCTAGAGTAACAATACTAAACATATTGGCCAATTAAATAATTTCTCTCATGAAACATTGACCTTAAACCTGCAAAACAAGGAATCACATTCTATAAGGTTTTTGATTTTGCAATCGAAGACTGTTTGAGTTTGTTGAATTGCAACCTAATTTTATGCGGGGATTTATATGAAATGATTAATACTACTATCCCTTAGTTGTTTATTTTTTTAACTGCCATGGATTATTATGACCTAAAGCTTGCTTGATTTTGTCTGAAATGTGATTTTTATTTGCTTGGATTTAAAAAGGAATTTGACTGATGAATGCAACCAAGATCACTGAAAACATGTGTAAAAATTATTGAATGGGGGGAGCTCTGGTGGCCTAGTGGTAAGGAGCTGCAACTATAATCCCAGAGGTGCACAGTTCGAATCCACCAGATGCTCTGCCGGGGAAGGAGGGACAATCTCCTCCTGTACCAGTCAGATCTGATTTGACGGTACACTCACACAAAAAATTAATAAAATAAAAAAAATTATTGGACGGAAGTCATTATTGCTTTATGCAGTGTTAGCTTAATAGTTGGCATTTTTATCCATTTTTTCATCCCCTTCTGGTTTCCAACTACTTAAATTGAAGATTCATGATCTCACAAATCAATATCATTTTGCAAATCAGCAATAACTGTAGGATAAATATAAGAGAGCACTTTCCACACTAGGGTGTGTGTGGAAAACACCAGCACAGGAGCAGCTGCACAAATGTGTTTAAGCATCCAGCAGCATACAGCCTAGGCCATTGCTATCCAGTTTCTGTGAAAAAACAGCCTGCTTACCTGCAGTCATGTAAGTCATTCCCCTGTTGGGTCTGAGTCTTTGTAAGACCTTCCAACACATCTTTTCACCCAATTTCAAAATGAAAGAGAAACTGGAGAACTAAGTAATAAATGGAGCTGTTAATATCAGAAATTATGGATTTATATAACTAGATAAACATTTACTATTATGTTGATTTTAGCAATTAGTGTCAGAAGAAGTGGGATTTGTTGCTCTAGACTCATAGAAACATGCTTTGGTTTTGTAAATGTGGGGCTTGTGAAGATGAACCGTTAAAACGGTTATTGTTTATCCCTATAAAGTGAGGGAGACAACCCAAAAGGTTACTTTTGCTTCTACTAAGACAGAAAGAGAAGTTGAGAAGCTGCTTTATGGCCTAAAATAAAAAGGGTAGAGAATGAAGTTGAAATGGTTAATTCCCTGAAAGATTTATATGTGAAGGTTTTTGTTTATTTAACTTTATGAATATTGCTGTTTCTGGGTGGTTTTTATTTAATATAGTAATGTTAAGATATATTGTAAAAAATTATTGAGTTTTTTTAAAAAATTTAAACTGTACTAGATTTTGGTGTATACTGAGATATAGATTGTGAAAAGTATAATATACTTGATAGATACTGATGTAGCTTTAGGGGGAAAATATAAGCCAGTGGAATATTAATTAATTTCCCCTAAAATAATGCTTGTAGTGTGTAGTAGAATTTGATAGAGTATAGTGGTTAATCTAAGAAGAATTATGGCCTACCCAGTGCTCTGAGAAGACTTACATTTGAAAGAAGACAAGTAGAAAAAGAGACCTTGCCAGTAAATTGAGGCAAGGTAAAGCTGATACATAACTCATGAAGAACACTTGAGTCTACTTGATGAGAAAAAGGGAAACGCATCAGAACTCCCTTTCCAGGACTTTAACGTTAAAGAAATGGATAAGTATGCTCAACTCATGGTGATCGCCTAAATCAACTTGTTGAGTGGAAGTGGAAGATACACAGTAATAAAGAAACAGAATGAGTCTGGACTTGTTCTTTCAGCACTGTCCAGCTAGCATGATGAATGGATAAATGAAGAAGGGTTGCTGGTTTTGGAGTAGAGAGTCCTGAGGATCCCTGATGTGTTGACTTGGCACATGGCTAAGATTGAGTGAGGGGACCCGCCAGTGTGAAACACAAGAAGTGTGGATTCCTGAGTTTGCTGCTGATGCTCATTTGGACCTAGCCATGGATGCCTGTGGATCAGAACTCAACCAGATAAAGAGAGGATGTTTCATTCTGAGAGCTATTGTTGATTACTGTTACCTGATGGTTTGCTCTGGACTGGACCGTTATTTATATATATGTATACTCAAAGTTTCAACACTAAAAGAAGATGTTTCAGAGAAAAAGAGAAACTATTTCTTTGGGCACAATAAAAATTGGTTATCTAAAATGAGGGGATGCCTAGAGAACTGAAAACAGACCATGAGGGCACAGGGTCATGAGTGTCACTCTGAAGGGGTGAAACTATCATAGCCTCTCACTGCTCCAGAGCCAAAAGCAGATAAAGAGCCTGTATCCCAGCACCACAATGTCTCCAGAGCCACATTAGCAGCAAGAGATTAGTTTATTCATTGCTGACTCAGTCTATGAAACTGAGAATAGGGTTTATTGAATAAGTAAGTTGGAGAGCTGGGGAAATTAATAATACCAAATAACACAAGTTTAGGTTTTAGTCCAGTAGTCCCAAAGCAGAATTCCTCAATCAGTCTCTGGTTTCAGTTCAGCAGTCAACTTTTCCTTCCATCATCTGTGAAGAACAGAAAAACCTTTAATTGTGGCCTTATCTCAGGGCTCCTCTGCTTACATCTTACCAAATTTCTCCACAGCAATTCCAGTCTCTCCACCACCACCATCAGGGTCTTGTTCTCACCAGGATCTTGGTCTGTTCTTGCTCCCACCAAAGTCTTGTTTTAATTTCCCTCAAGTCTTGCTGCTTGGTGTGGAAAGTTTTTGCTGTCTTAGCCTAGTCTCACAGCTGTTGATGCTTTGCAAGACCATGTGTCTTCACTTAAGGCAGCTGGGGATCAGAGGAACATGACATAATGGCTAGAAAAGCTAACTATTAAGCACCATAATGGCTAGAAAAATTAACTATTAAACATCACAGCCTACCTCCTGGCTTTTCTAGCCATTATTTCTCATTATTTGAAGGATCAGCCTTCCCCTAACTATTGTCTGTACTCAGGGAAATATGTAAGCCAGCTGCTTTACTCCTTATGACTTAAATCTCTGCATTGTTAACCTAAATATGTTTTTTTAGCCATTCTGTGGACACATAGTCTTGCAAATCATCAACAACTGTGGGACTAGGAAAAGAGAAGTGTTCCCACCCTGAGCTGCCAAACTTGAGGAAGCTTGAAGACTTGAAGGATACTGGAGCAAGATCCTATTGAAAGTGAGAGACCCTGTTGATGAGACCCTAGTGATGGTGGTGAAGAGACTGTGGTGTTGCTGTGGAGAATGTTTGGCAAGTATAACAAGAGGAGCCCTGAGATAAAGAGCACAGTTAAAGGTTTTATTGTTTTTGCCTTTGATGACAGAAGGAGAAGCTGACTGCCAAATAAAAATAAACCCTGCACTAATTGAGGAATTGTGCCTTAGGATTACTGGGCTATATCTGCTCTTTATCTGCTTTCTGCTCTGGGACAGTTAGGGACTATGCTATTCTCACTCCCTTTGGCCCTTTCAGAGAGATGATCATGGCCCTATGCATCATGTCCCATTTTCCGCTCTTTAGACACTGTATACTTTTAATAAGCATACAATAAGGTATTTCAACAGTAACTTCAGGTGCTATTGGAAAATAATTTAAAATAAAATATTATCCTTCTCTAAAATACAATCTTAAAAGTCAAACATTTCTGAATATGTGAATTTCAAAACAAAACTCATAATGTAGAGGAGGAAAAATCATTAAGGGACCAATTTGTATTATTCTATTTTTAGCATTTCATATTGTTAGTACATCCTTTGACAATAGGAGTTAGAAGATGATGAGAGTAAAAGAAATAAAAACCAGCATTATTAAAATATTTTATTATGAAATATTTGTATGAATTTCTTTCACTTTAAATACACAAGAGAAAGAAAAATCTTTTAAAAAATTACTCATACTCTTCACCTACGACCTAATCGGTATTAATAACCTTCTGCTATAACCAAAACCTTGAATTCTTGTTCACGTTACTTGAGGGAAGAGAATTGTGCTGCTAGAACAAAGACACTCAGTTTTAATCCACCAGCTGCTGCTCTGCAAGAGAAAGATGGGAAATCTTCCTTTTATTTACTACTTCTGTAGATCCAGCAGAAGGTCAGCAATGGGTCAAATGAGTCAACAATGAGTTATTTGAAGGAGCTATGATGGTCTCCACCAAACACTGTCCACCTTGGGTTTGGTGGAGCTCCCCGATTAAAATAAGCTTGGAAGCAGGAGTGGCATCCACTTCTGAAATAGCTTGCCTCGGAAACCCTGTGAACTTGGAGAAACAATGAAAGTGATACAAATGCTCAGGTCTTAAAGTCATAGGGTCATTGTGAGTCATCTATGACTCATAATTAACAACAACAACAACAACAATGGTGGCCTAATCTGTCAGAAATTGTGATGCTAACTCAAATGATGTACTTCTCCAGCAGTTCTAATAATCTATTAGCAACTCCATGGGAGAAAGTTAAATGATCTCTTCAATTATGATTGTTGTTGTTAAGTGCCCTCGAGTCGCAGCGACCCTATCTATGTACAACAGCCCTAAACCCTACTCTATCCTGTGCCAATCGCATTGCCTCTGACACACCCATCCCTATTACCCCAGTCACTGAATCAATCCACCTCATAGATTATAATATACAACCCGTGAAAATGCAGTGGAGGCTCAGCTATAAATAGTTTCCATTCTACAGTAATAAGTTATTTGTTGTTATGGGTGGGATGAGGTTCTTCTGGATTCTGGCTTATTATTTAACAATTTATGGACAATTTTACAAATTTATCTCTTGTTTTAAAAAAATGTATTCTGAAAATCATCAGTGTTCATTTTAGAAGATGTTGCTTTTATTCCATGTTAATATTGACAAAAGGGAGGTCCAATGGGTGAGGAATCTATAGGGAGTTGTGCTGCTAACTCAAACCCCTGTCATTGTTCAAATCTACCATTGGCTTTACATAGGAAAGATGAACAATTGCTTAAGGTTGAAAATCAGCCTTGAAAATCCAGAGGGTCAATTGAGTTAATTCTGATTCCACAGTAATGACTGACTGAATGGTTTTCTGTATTTATAATCTCACATATTTGAGGATCTGAATGAAAGATAACAGATACTACTTCAGGTGACCAAAGTTGCATTCTCTGTCTCTTTCACACACACCCATACACACAATCTTGTTGCCACATTCCCCAGGCTATTGCTCAGATATCTGAAACCTTTGTTCTCAGTTATTACGGTATAAGATAAAACATCAGCTAGATAACTCCCATTTCATAGTATAACGTACACACACACACACACACACACACACACACAAACACACAAGCACATTTCCTGATATCTGAAACCTTTTAAGATAAAATAGCAGCTGTATAACTCTCTCCCATTTCATAGAATGTAATTTTTGGCTATCAGTTTCAGTCATTTATTGTGGAGGTAAATTTCATGTTTAAATCCTTTGGAGGTGATCCTGACAATTGCTGTCAAACATTACTCTAGGCAGGGTGATCAAATAATTTATCAACCAAACTAAGACATTTTTGAGATTAAAGAGAGTGATATTTATTATTAATGTTCAAGCTGGCTTGTCCTGAATAAACCAAGTGATTGAATCACAATCTTTCTAGAGGATATTTAGGTGACTGCCTATTTTTTTTATCCCAAATTTCTTTTCAGTTTCTCTACACTGTATTTTCTTATCTGTGAAAAATAATTAAAGAAGTATTTCTTTTATTTTGTTAAGTGGTTCTCAGGATATATATAAAATTGAAATCATGGCAATCTATCCATCAACTCTTTTCATTTTCCATTTCTCTGGAGTGACCTAGCCCATGCTATATCTTTTAGTTCAGTTTAGTATCTATACCTCATTACACACTTGAATAGCTCTTTAATCTTGCACAAATACCCATATAGTGAGGTTTGAAACCTGGTACAAGAGATAAAGGCAAGTAATTACTATTCACACTTAACATTTTATCTCCTTGCCATTTTAAAAGCTTTTTATAGAAATCCTGTTACTCTGAGTGATTAAATGGCTAGGTTCTTCATTCTTTTTTTATTATTAAATTTTATTAGTTTTAATGAACATTTACAGAGATTTTGGGTTTTCATTCATTCATTGTTGCACTTAGGTTCTCCATTCTTCTATTTCAGTTATATGGCTTGGATCTCAACAGAAATTTAGATTTTAAAAGTTATAGTTGTATTCTTATCTAAAAGAGGAAGATAATTTATCATATCTTGAAAAATGTGAATCTACATATAATGAAAAATATGAAATAACACTCACTGTAGGTAGTCTGAACATTTTATTTTATTAATTGTAGACTCTGCTCACAAAATTATCATAAAATTAAACATATTCTGATAAAAATATGGCCAAAGAGATCACAATAATGCCTCCTTTCACTTTTCTACCAAAAATTATAATGTTTAACTATATTTAGAATATCCTTAGTTATCATTTTGTAACACTCGTTTAAGACATAGTGGAGTCTCAGCATTGTAGTGGAAAGTGTATTAAATATGAGGCTAGAGTATTTGTTTCATAATCTGGATTCTAACACTGTTTAGCTCTATGATCTTGAAAACAAAAAAGGTAAATAAAATCATTCTTCCAATTACATTATTGTTCTTATGTGCTGTCATCAACTGTGACTCATAGTGATCCATGTACAATTGCTCTGAACCCTGCCCAACCCTGAGGCAGTCTCACTGTCTGCAACACACCTACGCCTATTACCTCAGTTACTGTGTCAATCCATTTCATCCTGAGTCTTTCATTCTTGTGCTGTCCCTCCACCCTTTCAAGCATGATGTCTTCTCCAAGGATTGGTCCCTTCTGGCAACATGCCCAAAGTATGTGAGATGTATCTTCAAAATCCTAGCCTCCAGGGAACAACTTGGTTTCAACCTGTTCAGAACAGATCTTGCTTGTTCTTTGAGTCCATGATTTGTTCAATGCTCTTCTCCAGCACCACAACTCAAAGGCAATAATTCTTCTTCTGTCATCTTTAGTCATTTTCCAGCATTCTGACATGTAGCAAGTAATGAGATGACTATGGCCAAGATTGGGCACACCTTAGTCCCTAGATGGACATTATTCCTCTTTAGCACTTTCAAGAGATAACTGATAGCAGATTTTTGCAGTGTAATTCGTCTTTAGATTTCTTGACTAGTGCCAAGGGTGTGAATTGTGGAGCCAAGCATGCTGAAATTAACAACCTCAATCTCTTCTCCATCAATCATGATTCTGTCAATTGGCCTAGTGGTGAAAATCTTTGTTTTCTTGATGTTGAGCTTCATTCCATTTTGAAGACTGTTGTCCTTGACCTTCTGCAGTAAAAAGTACCAGGTCTTTCTCAGTTTTAGCAAGGAAGGTTGTGTCATGTTTGCATAGCATCTGTTACTGATGAGTCTTTTTCTAATACTGATGCCGCATTCCTCCTCATAGTGTCCAGCCTCCCGAATAATCTGTTCCATATATACATTAAAAAGGTATGGCATAAGGACATATCTGACACACCCCTTTTTTGATTTTGCATCATACATCATGTTTCCTTGCTCTGTTTGGTTTTTTTTCTTGCTCTGTTTCGACAGCTGTTTCCTAGCCCAAGTAAAGGTTTCGCATGAATACAATTAGGTGTTCTTGGATTCTCATTCTTAAGGTCAGCCACAATTTGTTGTGATCCACACTGTCAAATATCTTTGCATAGTCAATGAAATACAGATAGACATTTCTCTGATATCTCTTTGCAAATGCTGCCAATCCTCAAAAGAGTCATGTAAAGTGTAAAGTTAATCAGAGTAGAGTGGGTTGTTGTTGTTGTTACGTGCTGTCAAGTCACCTCATAGCGACCCTCTGTACAACTCGTAGTGACCCTATGTACAACAGCTCTGAACCGTGCTCTATCCTGAGCCAACCGTATTATCTCTGACAGAGTTACCCCCATAACCCTAGTCACTGAGTCAATCCATCTTATTGAGGGT
Organism: Elephantulus edwardii; assembly: GCF_000299155.1. Taxonomy (NCBI): domain Eukaryota; kingdom Metazoa; phylum Chordata; class Mammalia; order Macroscelidea; family Macroscelididae; genus Elephantulus; species Elephantulus edwardii. The sequence continues at coordinate 29,224,295 of NW_006399768.1, read as the reverse complement.
CCTCCTCTTTCACTCTGTCCCTCCACCCTCCCAAGCATAATATCCCTCTCCAAGAACTTGTTAGGGGGAGCTCTGGTGGCCTAGTGGTAAGGAGCTGCAACTACAATCCCAGAGGCTCACGGTTCGAATCCACCAGATGCTCTGCCGGGGAAGGAGGGACAGTCTCCTCCTGTACCAGTCAGATATGATTTGGCAGTACACTCACACAAAAATAATAAAATAAAAATTAAAAAAAAAGAACTTGTCTTTCCTTGTAACATTTGCAACGTATATCAGATGGAACTTCAGAATCCTAGCCTCCAAGGAGCAACCTGGTTTCACCCTCTCTAGGATGACCTGTTTGTTCTTTGAATAGTCCATGGTATATTCAATACTCTTCTCCAGCACTACAGCTCAAAAGCATATATTCTCCTATAATCCCTAGTCATTGCCAAGGTTTCTGATACATAGCATGGAATTGTGGAGACCACGGCCTGGATCAGGCGCACCTTAGTATCCAGACTGACATCGTTGCTTTTCAGTACTCTGGAGATGTACCTGACAGCATACTTTCCCAAGCAATTTGGTTTTTTATTTTCTGGATGCTGGTACCAAGAGTGGGTTAAGGTTACTGAAAAGCTGGCAAGCTACCTTTGTCATTTAATGCTGCTGTGATAAAAATCTCAGAAGCAGAAGGCTTTAACACAGAAATTTAGTCTCTTAAATTTAGGAGGCCCGAAGTCCAAATTCAGAGTGCCAGGTCTAATGGAAGGCCCTGCCAGCTTCAGCAGACTCAATGTTTTTGGAAATATGTATCCATCTTGAACTTTTCTGATATCTATGTGTCTTCTAGTGCATGGACCTGCTTTGAAAAAAGATTCACCCTAATCTTGACTATTCTTTCTTATAAGTAAGAATATCCCTCTTCTTGGCTTGATTTTCTTCCCTTTTATCTCTCATGAGATAAAACATGTTACAGGCCACACTCTAGGGAAAAATTCCCTTATATTGGATCAGAGCTGTGATGTTGTATTCCACTCTTAATCCTTTTACAACTATTCGGCTTATCACTAATAAGAGATCATTACAAAGTTACCACATTGTGTGTAATGTGGGAAGACACAATTTAATCCACAACATCAACTAACATGAAGTTTTCCTCTATCCTCTCCTCGTCCTCAAGACACACCGGAGAGTAGAGGGAGACAGTTTAATCTGTGATACTTCCATAACAATTATGGAAAACTTTGAAAGAACTCAAATGGATTTGACCTTGGGTGAATGACAACTCCAGTGGAGGAGGGTTGGCATCACAGACAAAAGAAGGAAATATGGCCATGTTGTGACCTGGATGATGATTGCCAGCCAATCTTCATCAGTTCCCTGAGAAATATCTCCTCTGCTTATTCCCATCCCTTCATATACAGATGGCTAGAGAGCACAGCTGTGAGCAGGCTTCATCTGAAGACTCAAAGCTAATTTAGATAATCTACTTATCTCATTTGGCCTTGCATGAAACTTGAGTTCTGAGGAGACAGAAAATTTCAACTTTGCTGAAAGAATGTGTGTATGAGTGTGTGAAATAGAAAAGTACTGGTAGAAAAAAAATATTATTTTGCAAGCTGCAGAAAATACTTGTAACATTTAGTGCTTGTTGCAAAATGTATATCCATAGATATTAATTTATATATGCAGCTCAACTCATTGCTGTCAGGTTGGTTCTGACTCAAAGCAAACCTCCATTGAGTTTCCAAGGTTTTAAGTTGCAACTAGAAGATATTACCTATCTTTCTTTTTCAGAGTCTGTGGTGGATTCAAGCCCCCATAGGGATACAGCCTTTGTATTAGCAGTGCACTTCCCTACAGATATATGTATATATCACTCACTCACTTACCACCTTTCAAATAGGAAACAGCTTTTGGCTGAACCTCCCGTGGGTTTTTAAGAAGCTGTATAGCTCATGGGCGGAGATTGCCCATCTTTCTCAGGAGAACCCACTATTGCATTCAGATCATATGGCTTTGAGTTTGCAGTGCAATTCTCTATCCACTACACTACCAAACTGCCTGTCTATATATTTCTAACATATTTATTTGAAATACATGATGTATAATACCTTAATATTTGTATAATATTGTATCAGTGTAGGAAAAGATTGAAAAATGTATTCTAAAGTCTACAGAACAGAGTTCTACTCCTGATGCATAAAGTCACCATGAGTTGAAATGATATAGTGGCAAATAAAACAGCCGCTGCTGCGTTCTGCTTCATACTAAGAAACCTGGAAGACAGCTACTTGTCCAACTGAGTAGAAGACATCCAAATTCATTCCAATTTTCAAAGGATGAGCTAATAGAATGTGAAAATTATTGAACAATATCATTAATGTCAGATGCAAGCAAAACGTTTTGCTGAAGATTTTTCAGAAATAGCTAGAGCCTTAAAACAGCCGAGTACTTCCAGAAATTCAAATGGGATTCAGAAGAGGTAATAGCAGCAGGAATATCATTGTTAATGTCAGATGTAACTTGGTAGAAAGCAGAAAATATCAGAAGGATATCTGTGTTTTATTGACTGTGCAAAGGCATTTTGTCAGCTGGAACTTCAAAATCCTTGTGGATCACATGAAATTATGACTAATGTTGAGAAGAATGGGAATCTTAAAACAGTCATGCTCTTGTGAAATATGTGGTCTATGTTGTTGTTGTGTGCCATTAAGTAGCTTGCGACTCATAGTGACCCTGTGTACAAGAGCACTAAATGCCGTTCTATCCTGTGCCAGCCTAG
>NW_006399768.1:29214965-29221308 GCF_000299155.1 Elephantulus edwardii | reverse complement strand
CAGTCCATGGTATATTCAATACTCTTCTCCAGCACCACAGCGCAAAGGCATCAATTCTCTTTCTATCATCCCTATTCACTGTCCAACTCTCTGATGCATAGCACGTAATTGCGAAGACTATAGCCCGGATCGGTGCACCTTGGTCTCCAGCCTGACATCATTTCTCTTCAGTACTCTTGAGAGGCAACGTAGTCTATACCTACACCAAAAAGTTGTCCAAACCAAGCCAGAGAACACGGCATGATGTAAAATTAAGAAAGATGTGTATCTTGGCTGTAACCTTTCTCCACACTTAATCAATAAGTATGATAAACAAGTCATTAAAAAAGCCAAGCTCTGTGAAGAATAATGTGGCATCAGGATTGAGAAAGATTCACTAACATCCTACATTATGCAGATGATACAACCTTGCTTGCTCATGCAAAGTGGACTTGAAGTACTTGCTATAGAAGATCAGGACCGTAATCTTCAAAATCTATTACATTTTACTATGATTGTTGTTGTTATGTGCCATCAAGTCACCTGTGACTCAGCGATCATATTCACGACAGCTCTAAATCCTGCTCTATCCTGAGCCAACCTTACTGTCTTTGACATACCTACCTTCATTACCCCAGTCACTGAGTCAAACCATCTCATGGAGGGTCTTCCATTCCTGTGCTGTCCCACCACTCTCACAAGCATAATGTCCCTTTCCAAGGCCTGGTCCTTCTTGCAACATGCCCAAAATATGTCAGTTAGAACTTCAAAATTCTTGCCTCCAGGAAACAGCCTGCTTTTATTGTCTTCAGGATAAATCTGTTTATTTTCTTAGCAGTCCTTGGTATATGCCACACTCTTCTCCAGCACCACAGCTCAAAGGCATCAATTCTCCTTATATAGGTGATAACCCTTGTCATTCATTTCCCAGCTTTCTGATGCATAGCCTGTAATTGTGAAGACCATGGCCTGAATCAGGCTCATCTTTGTCTCCAGACAGACATCATTCATTGCTCTACATACTCTGGTGATATCCCTGACAGCAGAATTTGTCTTTTGTTTTCCTGGCTGCTGGTACCAAGAGTGTTGATTGTGGAGCCAAGCAAACCAAAGATGTTAACAATCTCAATCTCTTCACTGTCTATCATGATGCTACTAATTGGTCAGTGGTGAGAATCTTTTGTTTTATTGATACTGAGCTTCAATCCATATTGAAGGCAGCAGTCCTTGACCTTCCGCAGCAAGTGCTTCAAGTCCTCAGTTTCAGGGAGCAGGGTTGTGTCATCTGTATAACATAAGTTGTTGATGAGTCTTTGAATAAAAAAAATCTTCTTTGAATATAAAAGTTTTTAAATATAAAAATTGTTGAAGTTGTCAACAATTTTATCTTGTTTGGATCCACCGTCAACTCTCTTAGTACTAGGAAAGAAATCAAAAGATGGGGGCAGGGAAGGGGAACAACACAAATGTTCAACAATAAAAAAAATTAGTAAATATTATAAAAAAATGAAAATATAAATTTCAGTAGGAAAGTCTGCTGTCAGAGACCTCTCTAGAGGACTAAAAAGCATTGATGTCAGCTTAAAGACCAAGGTGTACCTGACCCAAGTCATGGTCTCCTCAAATGCTTGCTATATATCTGAAAGTTAGATAATAAATAAAAATGACAGAAGAATCATCAGTGTCTTTGAGTTGTGGTGCTGGAGAAGAGTACTGAGGATTTTATGGGCTGCCAAGAGAACAAACATGGTCTTGGAGAAAGTGATACGAGAGTGCTTCTTGAAAGTAAGAATCGTGAAACTTCATTTCACAGTCTGGACATGTTAAGATGGGCCAGTACTTGGAGAAAGGTCATTGTCTTTGGAAAGGTGGAAGGTCAGAGGAAGCACTCAACAAAATAAATTAATACAGTGACTGTAGCAATGGGCTCAAGTGTGTTGTAGATGGTGAGGATGACACAGAATAGAGTTTCAGATTTCTTGCTCATTCAATGTCTAAGAGTTGCCATCAACTTAAGGACACATAATAGCGGCAGCAGCAGCAACAACAACAGTCTTGTACACTTTAAGAAAGTAGGCATGACAAACACTTTTTGTTTTGTTTGTTTTTTAGGGGAAATTTATTAGTTGCCTTTGTGAAAGTGTACGTATTACTTTGGAAATGTTTTAAGTTGTAAAATTTAGAAAGTATATTTAATTTTTTGAAAATGCTTTATTGAGATCTAATTCTTATATCATGTAATCTATCCATTTAAAGTACACAGTTCAATGATTTATAATATGTTCACAGAGTTGTATAAACACTACCACATTAAATTTTAAAACATTTTCATCACTTAAAAACTAAACCAAATCCTCTCTCCTTTAGCAATTGTTTTCTATCTTTTTATTCTGCTTATCTCCCTATGTACTGTACAGCCATTAGTTTATTTTCTATTTTTAAAGTTTCTTGTTCTGGAAATTTCAGATAAATGAAATATTACACTATGTTGTCTCTCGTGACTGCTTCTCTCACTTTACATAATACTTTCAAAGACCATCCATATTGTAGCATGCATCAACAGTTTATTCTTTTTTATGATCCAATAATTTCCTTATTGTGAACATATTACAATTTTTATTGTACATTATTTGGATGCTTTCATCATTGGGACTATTTTGAATAACAGTGCTATTAAAATTCATGTTTATTTTCTTGTAGATGTGTTTTCTCTTGGACGTATACCTAGGAATGGACAGATGGGTTGTTTGATAATTTCCCCTTTCTTTCTCTGTCCCTCTACATTTTACATCATGCTTGCTGTCTCTCTCCAAGGAGAGTCCCCTCCTGATAATATGCTCCAAGTATGTGAGACGAAGTTTCGTTGTGGCTGTACTTCCTCCAAGACAGATATGTTTGTTCTTTTGGTAGTTCATAGCATACTCAGTACTATTCTCCAATATGATAATTCAATTCTTCTAACAACCTTATCTTTCAGAGAAAGAGAGGAAAACTCTCAACAAGACTGAGTGACACAGTAACTGTAACAATAGGCTCAAACATATTAGAGTGGGGACAATACAAGAGAGGGCAAGGTTCAAATCTGTTGTTCATAGGGTCTGTCATGGGTGATTATACAGCACTTAACAACAACAATATGATAATTTTATGTTAAACTTCTTGAGACACACTTGCAAAATTAAGAAAACAGTCAGGCTATTTTCCGGAGTTGTTGGTGTTTCTTGTTGATTGCTGTTGAGTCAAGCACGACTCATAGTGACCCTATGAACAGAAGACCTGAGCCTTTTGATAACTTTCCTTTATCAAAGTTTATAGAGTTTCCAGAGGCATGTTGTTTAGGTAGTGGATGCCACCCCTGCTTCCAATTTAGCTGGATCATTTGACGATTGTCTACATTTATCATTTATATGCATTTATAATAGCCCTTACTTTTGAATAGCAGATAAACAATTGACTGAAATATGAAGCGATCTTCATGATATTCAGTATTATAATGTAAGTAGTTTGTGATGGCAGCCCTAAAACAGGATGCTGTAGAGAAGCTTTCCTCTTAAAATGGTCTCTACAAATATTCACATTTATATACTCATAGTTAAATATTCATTCTCCAGAACCATAAAATGTTTATTTTCAAACTATTTAATAAAGACAAACAAAACAAATGAAAGAGGATATTTCTATCTCTGTTAACAAGAAGCACAAGGAGGCATGTTTACATGATATAACCAAGATATCCCTTACCATTTGTGTTATTTTGGGTAAAGGCAAGCCCTTTGGTCATGTGGTATTAACGGTTTTGTTCTTTGTTGTGTTTTCTCTTATTTAAAGGCAATAAAGTACTGTCTAGATTGTGAGGAGCTGCTTTATTCATTCAATGCATGTTCTTCTAGACTTGAAGGTGGCAGCTTAATGTTTTTCTTTTCTTTTTTTAATTTATCATCTAAGGAGCCCTATGTTAGACTGCCAACCAAGAAGTCTGTACTTTCAATCCATCAGTAGCTCTGTGAAAAAAAAAGTGAGCAATCTCTTCTAATAGAGATTTACAGCCTCAGAAATCTAATGGAGGATCACTTTGAATTGAATTTGACAATGAATTTTGTTTGGTTATTATTATGGTTACTTTTGTGTCTTCTTTTTTTCCTCATCCTTTAATATTCTCTGATCCAGTTCCACACAAGCTAACTTGTTTGATGATGGCATAGTCTGGGGCACATTCTTCAGTATTAACAGAAGGATTATTAATCTTCCCACTTTCAGTAGTGTACAGTGATAAGAATGTGTCCTTTGATGAAACTTTCATGACTAAAACATCACATTCAGCCATACTGCTGTAAAATACTTCCTACTTTCCTTGAATTGTCCTTTTGTGTGTGTGTGTATGTCTGAAATTATTCAGTTCTTAATTTTGTTTTTGTAAGTTTTTTACTGGAAGATATACTTTAAATCTAATGTTTGAGACCTCCCAGGAAAACTACACTGTATTTGGATTGCACTGGGAGTCACTGTGTATCAAATGAACATTTTCAAATATAAGTGACATCATAGGATTTAGTACAAATAACAACATTGATTTTGTCTCTGTGTTACTGTGGAGAAATTCTCATTATCATTACTTGGAATGATCCTAATAAAAAATTAGATCTAACTTTCATGATTAATTGGATTCTGTTTCTTAATTTGAAATTCTGTTCTGGCCAATTCTATGTAATTTCTAAACTTTTCCGATCTTCTATCTTTCTTAGCATTGACTATTTTTCTATAAAGAACGTAATTTGCCTTCTCTCACCTTTTTGTAGGGGAATTTACGTGTTCCATTAATTTTCCTAAATTTAATTCATCCTGGAGCTTCTGGGCTTTCAGCTTGCCAGATCAGGTTTTTTTCACATGTTCTTTTGCAGTTCTTATGTATTTATCTAAATTTGAGTCATTCCATCATCCCTCTTCCAAAGGCGAACTTCAAATGAGACTAGACATATTCATCTGTTCTTTTATTATTGCCAGAAAATTTTGTTACAACTTGTTTAGCAGTTTCCTTTTTTTCCCTTCTGTTTATTTGTCATGCCTCAGAACTTTTATGAGCACTTTTTTGGTAGTAAATAGAAACTGTATGTTCTTCTTACTATGCTTCTGCCACTTTCCTAGTTATATTAGTTTGTGCTTTAGTAGATGTATATATTTATAATTTATAATAATAATTTAATTATTATTATAATTTACAATTCACTAATAAAAATGCCAGTGTTATATTGACCTTAACTGAAAGCAGAGAGGACCAGAGAAAGTCTATTTGTGTTTCATCGTTTATGCAAAGACATTTCACTGTGTGGATCCCAACACACTGTGGCTCTGAGAACAATGGGAATCCCAGAATGCTTGATTGTGCTTATGTGAAACCTATACTTGGACGAGGAGGCAGTCATCAGAACAGTGCAAGGAAACATTGATTGAATGATTCAAAATCAGGAAAGGTGTATGCCAGGGATTCATCCTATCTCCATACTTTTTCAATTTATATGTAGAAGAGATCAAGCAGGAGACCGGACTTCATGAGGAGGAATATGGCATCAGGATTGGAAGAACACTCATCAACAACCTGTGTTATTCAGATGACACAACCTTGCTTGCTGGAATTAAGGAGGACCTGAAGAATTTGCTGCATAAGGTCAAGAACTGTAGTTGTCAATATGAATTGAAGCTCAACATAAAAAAAAAAAAACACCCGAAGATTTTCACCATTGGTCCAATTGGTAGCATCACGATTGATGGTGAAGAGATTGAGATGGTTAACATCTTCAGCTTGCTTAGCTCCACAACTAACACTCTTCGTACCAGGAGCCATTAAATCAGAAGACAAATTGCACTAGGAAAGTCTGTTGTCATGGACCTTTCTAGAATATTGAGGAACAATAATCTGTCTAGAGACTAAGGGGCACCTGATCCAGACCATGATCTTCATAATTACTTGTTATGCATCAGAGAGCTGGACAATGAACAATGACTCAGGATGACATAAGAAGAATTGAGAAGAATATTAAATATACCACAGACTACTAAGAAAACAAAGAGGTTAATCCTTTAGAGAGGTCTCTGACAGCTGATTTTCCACTGCAACATGCCTTTTAATTTCTTGAGTGGGTGTTGATTGTAGAACCCGCTATGTAGGGATGTTGTTAGGTGCCATGGGGTGACTGTGACTCATAGTGACTCAATGAAGAACAGTCCTGAATCCTGTCCTATCCTATTATCACTCTTCAATGTTTTTGAGCGGTACCTGGCAGTTGACTTGCCCAATGTAATACATCTCCTGATCTCCTAACTGCTGGTAGTGATGGTGGTGATTGTTGTTCTCAACAAGATGAGGTCA
>NW_006399768.1:29210886-29213690 GCF_000299155.1 Elephantulus edwardii | reverse complement strand
ACTGAAAAATTATAGAGAAAAAGTATATATATCTCTGATGAACACTTTTCCTGATTTTAAAACATCTTATGTTCCCTTTCTCTATTTAGACAACAATTTACTGATCTAGGTATAGATTTTGCATGATCGTAATAAGATGTTTTAGAATTTCCATTCTTATCAATGTTAAACATGATTTGTTATGATCTGTACAGTCAAATGCCTTTGCAAAGTCATGGAAAGACAACTAGACATTCTTCTGCTATTTCCTGCTTTTAGTTAGGGTCCATATGATATAAGAAATGAAGTGTCTGGTGCCATGGCTTCTTCTAAATGCAGTTTGAACTTCTGGTAGTTCTCTGCCAATGTACTATTCTAGCCATTTTTAGTTGATCTTCAGAAATATTTTGCTTACATATGACATTAATTACATTGTTCAATAATTTCCACATTCTGTTGGATCACCTTTGTTGGGGATGGAAATGAATATGGATCTCTTCCAGTCAGTGGTCCTGGCAGCTCTCTTCCAAATGTCCTCGCTGGAAGACTGTTATTTATTTGTTATTTGAAACATGGCAATCAGTATCTTGTCAGTTCCTGGGGCCTTATTTTCTTTTGCCAGGGCTTTCAGTGCAACTTGGATATCTTCATGAGCATTGGTTCTTGTTTATGTGATAATTTTTCTTTGTCTACCAATTCATTTTGGAACAGCAACTCTGTATATTCCTTCCATTTTCTTTCAATGTTTTCTAGAATCATTCAACATTTTACCCACAGCAACTCTCAATAAGACAATTTCTGTAGCAAGTATTTCAAATCCTTCTCATTTTTTAGCAGGCAAGGCTTTGTTGTCTTCATAATTCACGTCTGTAAAGAGTTTCCCCTAATCCTGATGCTATATTTTTCTTTACAGAGTCCAGATTCTCAATTGATTCGCTCAGTGTACAAACTGAACAGGTTTGGAGAAAACATATAACCCTGTCACATGCCTTTCCTGATTTAAAAACACGCAGTGTCTCTTGCTCTGTTTAGACAACAGCTTCTTGGTCTAGGTGTAGGTTTCTCACGAGAGTAATTAAATGTCCTGGCGTTCCCATTACTTAATATTAACCATAGTTTGTTATAATCCACAAAGTCAAATGCCTTTGCATAGTAAAAAAAACACACACAAATTCAACAAAAACTCAACAAAACTCAAACCCACAAATAGACATTCTTTTGGTATTTTTTGCTTTCAGCCAGGATCAGTCACACATCAGCAATGACATTCCTGGTAACACAACCTCTTGTAAACCCATCTTGAACTTCTATTTTTAATACTAGTATATGATAAATAGGTTCATCTGAAATTCATATTTAAACTAATGTTTTGTATTTTATCTGGTAATCATACCTTTTATCTCTTTTATTTATAATGTTGGATTCTAGTATAATGAAAATTACATTAATTTCAATGAAGTGTGAAAGACTACTTAGACAATATAAATGCAATTTAACATTGAAAAGTCCAGATTTGGAGCAGCATTTTGAACAATTTTTATTATTTTTTTACACTGAAGCAAGGCAGTATACCCCAAACTAACCAAACTCACTGCCACTGACTTGATTCTGACACCGAGCAACCCTCCATTGTATTTCCAAGGCTCTGAATCTTTACAGGAGTGGATTGTCTATCCTTTTCTTGCTAAATAACTGATGGATTTGAAAAATCAACCTTAGAATTAGAAACTTAACATATTATACACCTTACTATGCATGCTCTTTAAGCAACAATCTATGGTGTTTAAATATGTATATACAAGCCAAAGATTTAGTAAGAATAAAAATCTCTTCTGGAAATTTAAAGCATCATAGTCAATAAATAATAGAATATGACAGGATTTCAAAAGTATGCAGCAGATTCATTTTAATGAGAAATATTTATAATATTTTAAATGAATAAATGTTATTTAGTTGCATTATTATTCCCTTAAAATATTTCCTAACACCTCAACTATATGCTGAATGTTCAAGTACATGATAAACTAACAGTAAAGAAAGAAACAAGAAGATATTTTATTAAAATTATTCACCAGTTACAATTTTAACTGTACATGATACAGAAAAGTGAGTATAAACATTTATTTTGGATAATTAGAAGGCAAAGTAATATTTTTACAAGAATATTAACGACCATTTTTATTTTTGAAAATATATTACTAGAGAATGTAATTTTTTATTTTGAGGATACCTTTTTATTCAAATCTTTGGCAGGGAAACTTTCTGCTCATCATTTGACTTTTATTTCCACTTTAAGTCTTCTTAGAGGAAGAGTACTTTGCCAACTAACATTTGGTCATTAAATTAGAGGTTAACCAGAAAAGAAGAAGCCCTTCAATGAGATTGATTGATACGGAGGCTGAAACAATGATATTTTAAGTACAGCAAAAACTGTAATGACAGATTAGGGCCAAATATTGTTTTGATCTGTTGTACGTAGGGGTGCTATGAATCTGAGTCAGCTCAAAGGCACCTAATGGCAACAACTACAACAACACAGATTAACTCCATTTCAATGGCATTGCATTTTTATTGGTTTCATGGTCATTTCATCTTGTGAAATCATCTTCTCTTTGAATTTTGTCTCTGTCTTTCTCAGTAAGGGTCTATGACATCTGTCATCCAGAAATGGAATTAGAAGGAAGAAAATATTCTTCCAAAGATGAGCTATCCAACAAGCATTTTGGTGATATGATTTCTGTTTTAAGACTTGAACAATAAGTTATAAGTTAAGTGGAAGCAAGGCCAGATGTAAATTGAGAACGTAATTATATTAGCTTTTTAGG
>NW_006399768.1:29204632-29209876 GCF_000299155.1 Elephantulus edwardii | reverse complement strand
AACAACAACAACAACAACAATATAGTACCATAGATCAAGTGGCTTACACCAACATGCTTATTCTTTCAGAGTTCTGGATACTCTAGGCTTAGTATCAATAAATCATCAAGGTTATTACTCTTTGAAGTCCTAGGAGATAATTTATTCCATAGATTCATTTGTTTCAGACAATCCGTGGGGTTCCTTGGCTTATAGAACCATCTAGTCTTTGTCTCTATAATCACACGGTGACACATATCTGGTTCTGTGCCTTTTATCTTCTGCTTATAAAGCCAACAGATGAGGGCCCATATTAATCCAGTTTGGTTTCATGTGAACCTTGAGGATATGCAGTACACTGTCTTTAAATTGGCACTCTGGTGGCCTAATGCTAAGAATCTGCACTGTAATCCCAAAGGCAGTTGTTCTTCAGGAGAAGGAAGGACAATCTCCTCCTATGCAATTAACTGCCTCTGACAATCTGCTGGAGGGTCAGCTATGGATTGGTTCCATCTCAATGGTTCACCACCACAACAACAATCTTTAAATTAGGCCACATTTACAGGTACCAGAAATTAGAACTTCAGTATATATTTTCTAAGGATGGAATTCAACCCATAACAATAGAGATGACTATCAGAATATATATGTTTGATACTTCATGAACAGTGGTCCAGGCCTTTTCATTTTCATACTCTATCACAACAGAGCTTACTTCTTGTGGTGCTAGGGCTCAATATTGTTATCTGAATGAAATAGGGATGGAAAATTTCATGTTTTCTAGGAACAACAAGTTCAGTAGTTTCTTCCCAAAACCATCCCCATTCCATTCCCTACTACTCTAGAATTCATCAGACTTCTGTCAAAATGAATTAGGCCTGCTTCTAAAACTATAGAGAGAGCTAACAGCATCTTCTATATCTTCTATATTAAACAAGCCTCTATTAAGTAAATATAATGTTTTTGTTTAGGAATTAAGATGACATTTATCTCAAGGCACTGGTTAGGCTTGTCTTATAAACTCTTGCTTAGAAGACATTTTGTCAATCATAAAAAAGATGAGAGAAGTCTTAAGGGGGTAGCACAGAGGTTTGTGAACATGCTATGTTTACATCCTGAGGAATGCTGTGTGCATTCCAGAATCTGTTTGATTTCCTTCCTTTTTCATTACTTGCTGAAACCTAAATATTTAATGTGAGAGGCTCTGTTCAGATAAAAGTGGCTTAGTGCCAACTCTGGGTAAGTACCCTGCCTGAGGACATGAACAATTACAAACTGAGGAGAGTTATGTCTACATAGTTTTATCATTATCAGTTGTAATAATCAATGGGCTTTTTGTTTTATTCTAGTACTTAGAACTAGCATCTGCTGTACACTCATAATAAAAATGAATGAGATTTAAAACTGTATTTTATTATCTATTCAGCTTTGTGTTTGAAGATCAATATTGTTGCACACTTGATTGCATTCCATCCTTACCAGTGAGTTTTCCCCTTAGGCTCTTTTTAATTTTCTGAAATTAGCTGCAATCACGGCTTCTTATTCTTGTCTATAGAGCCCACATTTAAATTAAAAATGAGTTCTCCAAAAATAGTTTTTCACTTCTGGCTATGTTTTACTCACTATCAAAACACATAGACACACACAGACACAGAAAAAAGGAGAGTGGAAAAATAAAACCTCATATAGCCATTACACAAATAAAGAAAAGAGAACAATTAAGAGGGGAAAAATGGATGAGTTTATATATAATAAATGGAAAACTTCATAACTTTATATATATTTTATATTACTGTCTATTTAAGTTGGATACATTACAATTTACATGGAAGAAATACAATCCCTATATTCTTTCCAAGTGAAGATGGCAAGATTCCATCTTGCTTTCTTATGTTGGAACTCTCATAAGAAAAATCTAATAATAGCTATAATAGGGTGTCACGTTTGGTAAAGTAAACCAAAACCATACCTGTTGCAATTGTGTTGGTCCAAAATCATATCAAATCTATAGTAGACAGAGTAGAATCACCATGTAGATTTTTTCCAGTTTAGTTCATACATCATTTAATCTCTAAATTTGAGAGATTACTTATACTTTTTATAGTATGGACTTTTTCTTCATCTGAGTTTTCTTTTTTTTAAAGTAAATTAGAGAAAGCAGTAATTATACTTTGCAGTCTGATCACTACCTAGTGTTCAAAAGATATGAAAATATTTACATTGGAAACATGTAGATTTTTCAACATTTAATTTATGTAAGGCATTTATTTGACAAGATGCTGTTTTCTTTGAGGCTACCTATAGGGCTGAACAGAAGATTTCTAAGGGCAGTTTGGGAAGACAATTAAAGTATTATAATGATATGTAAAAGGAGGTAGAGCCAGAAAATAAAAAGGGATGAAGTTGCTTGGCATTTCTCAAGCTGGAGGAACCAAAGTACAAATCAAGCCTTGAGTTACTTAAAAGTAACTTAAATTATTTAAAAGATGCTAGAATAAGAGCTGCATCGTAAAGTGGTCAGAGATGGGGTTGGGCTGTAGAACAACAAAATAATTTTTTTCCAAAAAAAAAAAAATGGTGAACCGGGGAGGGGAAGCAGGGAGGAAAATGTGCAACATTGAATGACTGGAAATCCAAGTTATTTATAATCTTTCATTAAAATCACTAAAAAGGGGGGGGAGATGTTATGAACAGAATATTGAATGATCCAGGAAGCATCAAAAGAAGATGGAAGGAGTGTATATAGATAGTCACTGTATCAAAAAGAATTGGCTGACATAGAAGAATTTAATGAAACAACATATGATCAAAAGCTAATGATCATACATGATGAAGGAAGAAGTTCAAGTTGCATTGAAGGAATTGGCCTAGGAACTGGTGAAATACTCATTGATATATTCCAACACACTAATGCAGCCCTGGACATGCTCTCCAGGTTGTGCCGAGAAATCTGGAGGACAGCTAACTGATTCAACTGACTGGAAGAGGTTCACATTCCCATTCCCCCAAAAATAGATTGTGGCAATGATCAAGCAATATTACTAATATGACATATAAGCAAAATCCAGCTGCAGATGATACAAAATAAATCAGAACAGAGAACTGCGGAAATACAAGACAGGTTTAGAATAGGCGGTGGCACAGGAGACATCATAGCAAATGTCAGATGGATCTTTGCTTAAAGGAAAGAGTACTGAAAACGTGTCTATGAAACAGCTTTGGTGTACATTGTTTTTTATTTTAAATTATTCAGTGTTCCCTTGATCTGTTCAGACAATAGTCTCGTTTTAGGTACAGGTTTCTCATGAGCACAAGTAAATGTTCTGGCATTCTCATTTTTCTCAATGTTGGTCAAGGTACCACTAGTCAAGAAATTTAAAGACATTTCACTGTCAGGGACCTCTCCAAAGTGAGGAAGAGGGAGATGCCAGTTTAAAGACCAAGGTGAGTTCAGTCCAAGCCAGGGTGTGCTTTTTACATGCTATGCATCTGATAGTGACTAAGGATGGCAGAAGAAAAAAAAATAATCAATGCCTTTGAGTGGTCATGTTGGAGAAGAAGAGTGCTGATTATCCTTTGAGTGCTGAAAGAACAAACAAGTATGTCTTGGAGAAAGTGCAATAAGGTTGCTCCTTAGAAGCCAAGATGGTGAAGCTTTGTCTTAGATATCCTTTGAGCATGTCCTTGGAGGGTTCAGTCCTTGGAAAGTGGAGAGTTAGCAAAGAAGAGGAAGACCTTCAACATGATGGATTTTCACAGTGACTGTAACAATGAACAGAAGTATTTAAGAGATGGTGACACTGGACAAAAAGAACAAATTCTCCTTCTGACTCTTCTATTTTGGTGGTGGTAAATCTCTCTCTCTTCTCACTTATCTCCTTTTGTCGCTTGTAAAATAATACTACTTAGGCAAAGACATATTTCAGTCTTTGAGATCTACTGGCAAATGCTAAGAAGCATCTTACTATGCCATTGAGCCTTGTCTGAAGGCACTAAGCTCTTTCACTTTGTAGGTTGGCAAGCCGATCTTAGTTAACAAGTGTTTGAAGGCACCTTACTCTATAAGAAACCTACCTGCCCAAGCCACTCTCACACCATGGGTCAAATCCTGTGCCCTCTTGTTTCAGTCTCCTGGTTCTGATGCTACCATTTCTCAGCCACTTCTTATTTGTTACAATGCTCCTCTCTCTCATGTGCCTTTTCACCAGAATTTCTTTTTTATTCCATAATTGTATCAACAATCTCTTCAATCTAGGTTTCTGCTGTAAAGCACTTCAAAACTCCTCCAGCCTGAATTTGTAAGCCAATTCTAAAATCATATCTACATTTTAGTCTGTTAGGACAACTCCTTACTCTTCTCTTACCAAATTCTGTGTTAGGTATATAGTGACGCTATTTTAGGAATACCCCAAATAGATGTCTTTCACAAGCAGACTTTTTTCTCTCACAGTTTAGGAGTTTCAACTAAACTCAGTGCCAGTGAATCAGAACTGATTCATAGCTGAACCTCCATCAGATTTCCGAGGCTGTAAAGCACACAGGAGGGATTGCCCATGTTTTTCCCTCTGAGTTACTCCTGGATTAAAACCACCAGAAAGGCTTGGCCTTTGGGCTGGCAGCACAACTACTTAGGGACTAGAGCATTGAATTCAGCATGCCAATTTTTTAGGGTGACTTTCTTTCTAGATTGTTAAAGAAGGTTCTTAATTTCCTTCAAATCTGCAGATACGGTGTTAGAAATCTTCTTGTCTTTTGGCATTAATTTTTCTCCTGGTTTTAGAAGGTTACATTGGATCAGCTCTATGACTTGAATAAGAATAGTGACTTCAGTTGTTTTTTGATATGTGCCATCACATTGACTACAACTCATAGCCACTCTAGACACAATATCTCTAAACCCTGCTCTATTCTGAGCCAATCTCACTGTCTTTGACACACCTACCCTCATTTCCTCAGATATGGTGTCAATCTATCTTATCCGGGATTTTCTTCTTCTGTGCTCTTTCTCAAGTATTCGAAGTATGACATTCTTCTCCAAAGACTGGTCCCTCTTGGCTACCGGCCCAGAGTATCTGATACAGAGTCTCAAAATCCTTGCCACCAAGAGGAGCTTAGTTTCACCCTCTCTAGGACAGACCTGTTAGTTCTCTTGGAAGTCCATTGTATGTTTTCTCCAGCACCACAGCACAAAGGCATGAATTCTTCTTCTGTCATCCTTGGCCATTGTCCAGCTTTCTGAAGCATAGCAAGTAATTGAGAAGACCA
>NW_006399768.1:29203514-29204042 GCF_000299155.1 Elephantulus edwardii | reverse complement strand
TTGTGATCCACACAGTTGAATTCCTTTTCATAATCAATGAAATATAGACATACCTCTGATACTCTGCTTTTGACCAAAGTCCATCTGACTTTGGCAGTGATGGCCCTAGTGCCACAGCTTCTTCTAAATCTAGCTTGTTATTTCTGGTAGTTCTCTGTCGATGTACTGCCCAAACCACTTTTCTATAATCTTCGGCATGCATGTGATAATAGTTATATCATTTGATAATTTCTACACTCTGTTGGATCACCTTTTTGAAATGGAAATAATTATGGTTTTCATTCAGTTAGTTGGCCAGGTAGCTGTCCTCCAGATTTTTTTGCACAGCTTGGTGAGCACTTCCAGGTTGCATCTGTTTGTTGTAATAATCAATTGGCATTCCATCAATTTCTGGGGTCTCCTTCCACCCTCAAGTCCTTCAGAGAAGCTTGACCTTCCTCCTTCATCATCATTGCCTCTTGAATGTAAGTTGTTTCATGAAATACTTCTGTGTCATCCAGTTATTTTTGGTATTGTGACTCTGTACTC
>NW_006399768.1:29186899-29202779 GCF_000299155.1 Elephantulus edwardii | reverse complement strand
GGGTGAAGTCAATGTATATAATCACCATTTGTAATGAATAAATCATTGATTATACCATATTTTTTCATTCTATACCCAGCCTCATTTCTGTCACCACGTGCATGTTTTTTAATCACTGATCCTTCTTCTCTGTTCCCAACTTTTGCATTCCAGTCATCCGGTATTATTAGTGCATCGTGGTTGCATATTTGATAAATTTATGATCACAAAAGTTGGCAGATATCATCTCCTTCCTCCTCTTTGTCCCTGGTTGTTGGTGCATCTATTTGAATGATGGTGGTATTGACCAGACTTCCTTGTATGTGTATGGATATTATTTTGTCACTCATAACATTATATTTCAAGATGGATCTTGAGATGGTATTTCTGACTATGAATGTGACCCTGTGTTTCCTCATGTTTTAGCTTCCAGCATAGTAGATCATAGGATTGTCTGATTAAAAAAATATTCCATGCGAAAAAGTACAAGAATGAATGAAAAGCCAATTTTTTGGTAAACTTTCATAAAAGCAATAAAAATTAAACAAACAAACAAACACCAAAACCAAAACATCCCATGCCAATCCATCCCATTTTGCCAATGTCCAGTCTGTCAATACTTATCTTTCAATTTCTTTCATAAAAATATCCAATTTTCCTACATTCATGCTTCTCACACTCCATTTTGCAGTAACAAGTATCTGTTTGCAACTGTTCCTCCTTGTGTTTGCCAACCAGAGCACTCATCCTCAGGTGCCATATCAGCTAGTCTAATTTAACTGTGTCTTCTTGTGCATAGGGTTTTCCAAGGCCTGTTATTTCAGAAATGGGTTGCCAATAAATACATACTTCTCCCTTGCTGTTATTATGTGCTGTTGCTGATTGCAATTCATAGTGTTCCTATATACAACAGCTCTAAAACCTGCTCTATTCTGTGCCAACTTTACTGTCTCTGACACACCTGCTTTCATTGCCTCAGTCACTGAATCGATCCCTCTAATCAATGATCTCCCTCTCTTTCTCTGTCCCTCCACCCTTCCAAGCAAGATATCCCACTCTGAGGACTGGTCCCTCCTTGCAACACGCCCAACGAAGCCTCCTAGCAGTCCATGGTATAGTCAACACTCTTCTTCAGAACCACAGCTCAAAGGCATCAATTCTCTTCCTATCATCCCTGGTTATTGTACAGCTCTCTGTTGTATAGCATGCAATTGTGAAGACTATGGCCTGGATCATGTGTATCTTGGTCTCCAGACTGATGTCATTGCTCTTCAGTACTCTGGAGAGGTCCCAGATTGCCAACTTTCTCAATGCAATCTGTCTCTTGATTTTCTTGCTGCTGGTACCAAGTGTTGATTGTGGAGCCAAGCAAACTAAAGCCACTAATAGTCTCAATCATGTCACCATCTATCATAACTCTGCCAATTGGTCCAGTGGTGAGAATCTTTGTTTTCTTGATGTTGAGCTTCAATCCATATTGAACGCTACAATTCTTGATCTTCTGCAGCAAGAACTTCAGGTCCTCCTCAGTTTCAGCAAGCAGGATTGTGTTATCTGTATAACACAGGTTGTTGATGAATCTTCCTCCAATCCTGATGCCACATTCCTGCTCATACAGGCCAAGCTCCTGGATGGTCTTTTTCCCCATATAGATTGAAAAGGTACGAAGACAGAATACATCTTTGATATAAACCTGTCCTGATTTTTGAACCATGCAGTGTCTCCTTACTCTGTTCTGATGACTGCCTCCTGGTCCAAGTAGAGGTTTCACATAAGCACAGTCAAATGCTCTGTGATTCCCATTTTTCTCAGAGTCGGCCACAGTTTGTTGTGATATTCAACTTAGTGCAATATCTAACAGACTAGCATTTTCCCCTTTTACCCTCCACAAATCTCACTTTATTAATAGAACAAACAAAATGCCATACTTAGTTACATAGTTTGGTCCTTCCTCATCAACATATTATTTATTCACTAATTGCACATTGATTTATTTTGGTTTTCTGAGGCTTTAAATTGTATGGAGGATATTTTCAACCTTTCCCGTGAAAAATACATGATAGATACAAACTGCCAGAAAGGTATGGCCTATGGCTTAGCTCCACAATGCCTATAAACGACACCATCCCAAGGTTATGATTCATAACACATCACAAATAGAGGAAAATTGCATCAGATCATATCATGAGATGAACTACGTCTTTATGTTACTGCCAAGTAATATCATTATATTTAAGAACTATGACCTAGCCAGACAAACATATTTTTGGGGAACGCAATTCAATTTCTGACATTTATGAACAAATTGGGATATTACTATGAATTAATCACCCACTTTAATATCTTCTATTTCCAACAAAATTATTTCTTTTTACATATTTCTTTCCTCACAGATGGGAAAATTTTGTAGGATATAATTTATTCTAAAGTATATTATTCAGAGTATAGAGAGTGTTTGAAATATATTACATGTTTAATAAGTGGCAATTGAATTGGAGGTGTAATTAATTTTGTTTGACATTCTTGGTGGCAGCAATCAAAAAGTGCTGCATTGGGGAAATCTGCTGCCTAGGGCCTCTCCAAAGTTCTAACAAGGAGAGATATTTGTTTAAGTAACAAAGTACGGCTGATCCAAGTCTTGGTGTTTTCAATTGCTTCCTAATCATTTGAAAGTTAGACAATAAATAAGGAAGTCCAAAGAAGCATTGACGTTTTTGAATTGTAGTCTTGTTAAAGTGTATTGAATGGACTACCTAAAGAACAAATAAATATGCCTTGAACAAAGTGCAATAAAAAGTGTTTTTTAGAGGGAAAGATGGTGACATTTGTCTTACTTATTTTTTTTTTTTGGACACATTTTCAGGAGTAACAAGTCCTTACAAAGAGACAGTATGCTGGACAAGGTAGAGGCTGAGAGAAATAATGTAAGATCCGACAAGATGGATTGATGCAGTGACTTCCACAATGGGCTTGAGGATATTGCAGGATAGAGCAAGATTCAAATCTGATTTGCATAATGTTGTTATGACTTATAGTTAACACGAAGGTACCTAACAACAGCAACGAATTTATTTGTCATATCCTTATGATCTCCATCATATTTGAACCCATTGTTGAAGATACTCTGTCAAGCCACCTGGTTGAAGGTCTTCTCTGTCCACTGACACTCTCCCTTCCCTAGTGTCATGTAGTTTTCCATGGACTCTGGCAAACTGAAAACACATCTAAAGTAACTGAGATGACATTTCACCATCTTTGCCTTTAAGGAAGATGGCACAGAACAGGATGAGGTTCTGATTTGTTGTTCATACCTCAACAATCTGTGTTATGCAGATGACACAACCTTGCTTGCTGAAACTGAGGAGGAACTGAAGTGCTTGCTGCAGAGGGTCAAGGACTGCAGCCTTCAATATGGATTGAGGCTCAATGTCAAGAAGACAAAGATTCTCACCACTGGACCAATTGGCAACATCATGATGGATGATGAAGAGACTGAAATTGTTGACAGCTTCACTTTGGTTGGCTCTACAATCAACACTCTTGGTACCAGCAGCTAGGAAATAAAAAGACAAATTACATTGTGAAAGTCTGCTGTCAGAGACCTCTGCAAGGTACTGAGGAGCAACGATGTCAGTCTGGAGACTATGGTGCACCTGATACAGGCGATGGTCTTTGCAATTACTTACTATGCATCCAAGAGCTGGACAATGACTAGGGATGATAGAAGGAGAGTTCATGCTTTTGAGCTGTGGTGCTGGAGAAGAGTATTGAAAATACCATGAACTGCTAGCAGAACAAATAAGTTTGTCCTGGAGAGGGTGAAGCCAGGCTCCTCTTTGGAGGCAATTTTTCTGAAGCTGCGCCTGACATATTTTGGACTTGTTGCAAGGCGGGATCAGTCCTTGGAGAGGGAAGTCATGCTTGTGAGGGTGGAGGGACAGTGCAAGAGAGGAAGAACTTCGAAGAGATGGATTGATTTTGTCACTGGAATAATGGGGATAGGTGGATCAAAGTCAATAAGATTGGCAAGGGATAGATCAGGGTTTAGGGCTGTTGTACATAGGGTCACTATGAGTAACAAGTGAATTAATGACACATAATAACAACAACAATGATTGATTATGAGTCACAGTTGACTCAACGACATGTTGCTTTTGTTGTTGAGTACAGTTGAGTCAAAACCAACCCATAGCTGACCTCTGGTGAGTTTTCAGAAGAAATTAATCATGTGGAGGAGATTGTCCATCCTTCTCCCATGGAGCAGGTGTTGAACTCGAATTGCATGTCTTCAGGGTTGCAGGGCCACCAGATCTAATGTAACAACAACAAATTCAAGTATTTTTAATTTGCATTGATCTTGTTTCAATTTTTTTTTTAAATGCAGTTCCCTTTTTATGGACCTATGAAGCAAACCGTAGAATAAGTTATGTAAAAGATCATCTTCAACACACCTGACACAATATGGTCTGTGTTACTGAAGTTCTTTCTGTGCTATTGAAGTCCTATGTCTCATGTCTATAGAGCTAAAAGGCATGAATGTTACCCAAGCAAAATCTATATAAAAGATGGGCAAGTCTAACAAGGAATTATATGAAAGTATTTTGTAATAATCTTTAATTTCTCTTTACTCTTCACTCCATTATAACCAATAGATGTCTATATTCATGCTTTTAAGTTTTTCTGTCTCAGACATTGTCAGTATCCAATGACCATTATAAAAGAAACAACAATAGGTAAGAGAACAAACATTGCATAGTTGAGGTTGGATAATAAAAGCTGACTGTTGTTGCCAAATGAAAAACTCAGAGGGCAATTCTTTCAAACACAATGCCATGTGCCATGACCCATTTCTTGTTGGAGTTTTAAAACTCTTTTTCAGCCAGGAATAGCTACATTATTAAATTTGAAGACATGCCACATTTAAAAATGACTACTAGTGTAGGTCACTAATCTTTTTTACCTGGAAAAATTGATTTGAGGAGAAAAATCATCATTGTAACCCTGTTTGGATTTAGAATTTCTGATTTTAAAAAAACCCAACAAAAATCACCAAACATTTTCATTTTATGATGCTTAAAGTAGACAAATTTAGTATGTATCTCTAGAAATGATTTTAGATATTTTAAAGCACTTCTTGATTGTTTCTCTGTTTATTTATAACTTCATAAAATGGATATAGTAATATAGGATATTATTATACTTTTCATTCCAACTTCTGGAGACCCAAAGCATCACCACAGTAGAACTACTCCATAAAGTTTTCTTAACTGCAATCTTTATAGGGGAAGTTCTTATAGCCTAGTTGGTAAAGTGTTATGCTGCCAACCTAAGGGCAACTAAAAGTTTGAAGTAACCAATACTGTGGGAGAAAGATGAGCATTCTCCTCCCGTACCATTTATTGGCTCTGAAAACCAAAGGGTCAGTTATGAGGAATTTCTGACTCAGTGACAGTAAGTATGAGATTTAAGTATGAGATTTGAATCTTTATAGGAACAAAATACCCCCTCATTTTCCCATGGCACATTTTGATATGTTTGAATCGCCAATCTTTAGGTTAACAGTTAAGAGAAGTGCAGCAATGAATGAATGGAAATCCAAAATCTCTGTAAATGCTCATTAAAATTATGTAAAGAAAAAACAAACCAACAAAACAGTTAAGAGAAAACTGTGTCACACATGGACCAATAGTCCACCAAGTTTCTAATTTTTTCTTTTTTAGAAGATTCTTTTCACTTCTAGCTTCTGTTCTTGATTCTGTTATTTCTTGCTTTCTATTCATGAGCCTTATCGTTACTAAAGTGATTTCCAAAAGAGCTATCTGTATAAAACTTCATGTGATTGTATCAACGACTCTGATTTCCTTTTCTACCTCTTCCCACCTTGCTCTTTTTATTTTAGCCATATGAGTTACTTCTTAAACACACTAAGTAAGTGCCAACTTCAGAGCCATGACATTCACTATTCATTTCCAGAAGACTCATTTGCTTAAGATAAACTTGTGACTTGCTATCTCAATTCTTTTAGGGCAAAGTTGCCTTATTTCCCCCCGACTGTCTTTATGTCTAGTTTATGAACCATGACCTATGCTTGGTAATGTATAAGAGATACATTGAGAATGATTCCCCCACCTTTTTCAAAATTACCTGAAAAAGAATTGAAAGGAAAATATTATTTTCTGGTGCATAACAATTATACGAAATCCAAATTACAGTGTTTATAAATGAAGATTTAGAAACATATCTATGTTTATTTATTGGCCTGCTATCTATGGAGAAGACTTAAAGATCTATCTCATAATGCAAAACTGTCAGTGACTGGATAATAGCCATGTGCATACAAGGAGAGCCAGTAAATATGCATATTATTCTGATTTATTGACTTACTACTTATACCAAAGATGAAGAAATTGAAGATTATTTTAAAATCTGTAATTTTTGGGTAGAATATTAAATGATTCAGGAATAATTAAAAGAGGATGGAAAGAGTATACAGAGTCATTGTACCAAGAGGAATTGGCTGACAAAGGGTTTCATGAAACAACATATGAGCAACAGTCTGTGGTGATGAAGGAAAAAGTTCAAGCTGCTCTGAAAGAATTGGCAAAAACAAGGTCCCAAGAATTGGTGGCATATCAATTGACGTATTTCAACAAACAGATGCTGCCCTGGATGTGCTCTCTAAGTTGTGCCAAGAAATCTGGAGGACAACCACCTGGCCAACTGACTGGAAGAGATCTCTCTTTTTTCCCATTCCAAAGAAAGGTGACCTGATAGAGTGAGGAAATTATTGAATAGTATCATTGATATCACATACAAGAAAGATTCTGCTGAAGATTATCCTAAAATAACTGAAACAGCACCTCAACAGAGAACTACCTGAAGTGCAGTCTGGGTTTAGAAGAGGCTGTGGTTCTTGATATTAGAGGTAATGTCAGATGGATCTTGGCTGAAAGCAAGCAGTACCAGAGGAATGTCTCTCTGTGTTTCATTGATTATGTAAAAACATTTGACTGTAGATCACAGCAAACTGTGGCTGACTCTGAGAAGAATGAGAATCGCAGAACAATTGATTGTGCTTATCCAAAGCCTATACTTGGACCAGGAGGCAGTTGTCAGAACAGAGCAAGGAAACACTGCATGGTTCAAAACTGGGAAGGGTGTACACCGGGGATTTGTCCTATCTCCATACCTTTGCAATCTATATGCAAAACAGATCCTTCAGGAGGCTGGGCTCTATGAGAAGAAATGTAGTATCAGGACTGGATGTAGACTCACCAACATTCTGCATTATGCAGATGACACAACCCTGCTTGCTGAAACAAGAAAACCTGAAGCACTTTGCAGAAAGTCAAGGATTGTAGCCTTCAGTATGGATTGAAGCTCAACATCAAGAAAACAAATTCTCATCACTGGGCTGATTGGCAGCATCATGCTGGATAGTATAGAGACTGAGATTGTTAACAGCTTTAGTTTGCTTGGCTCTACAATTAACACTCTTGGCACCAGCAGTCAGAAATAAAAGGACGAATTGCATTGGGGAAGTCTATTGTCAGAGACCTCTCCAAAGCACTGGAGATCAACAATGTCAGCCTGGAGACTAAGGTGATACTGATCTAGGCCATGGTCTTTGCAATTACTTGCTATGCATTGGAAAGCTGGACAATGACTAGGGATGATAGGAGGATTGAGGCCTTTGAGCTTTGGTGCTGGAGAAGAGTATTGAATATACCATGGACTGTTAGGAGAACAAATTAAGTTCATCCTAGAGAGTGTGAGACCAGTATGTTCCTTTGTAGGAAAGTAATCTGAAGCTTCATCTGACATACTTTGGACATGTTGCAAGGCAGGACCAGTCCTTGGAGAGGGGCGTCATGCTTGGGACAGAGTAGGGGACATAAGAGAGGAAGACCCTCAATGAGATGGTTTGATTCAGTAACTGCGGTAATGGGGATAGGTGTGTTTGAGACAATAAGATTGTCACAGGATAGAGCAGGACTTAGGTCTGTTGTATATAGGGTCATTATGAGTTGCAGGCAACTCAATGGTACATAATAACAACAAAAACAACAACAACAATAATCTGAAATTGCTCAAACACATAATCAAGGTGCATTGATAGTTACTGATCATTTGAAGGCAAGCACTGGAACAAAGAAGAAGGGTTAGTAGTTTAAAAATATGACCTTGACAAGAAAATAATGCTGGAGATTACATTATAGAATTTTTCAATACCAACAACACATTCTTTTCAAATAATTTTCTTTTAACAACATAAATTTTGACTGTGCACACGGATCTCATTGGATGGAATAACAAGAACAGAGTAAATGTTTACATATATTTTATTGACTCTGCATAGGCATTTTACCATGTGATGTGTATTAGAATAAAAATTCTAGGACGCTTACTTGTGCTCATGAAAATCTTGTATATAGATCAAAAAGATGTCATCCAAACAGAACAACAGGATACTTGTGGTTTTAAATAAGGAAAGGTATGTATCAGTAAGCATGCTGAACAAATAGTTAAAAAAGCTGGACTTCATGAAGAGAAATGTGGCATCAAGATTGGGGGGGGAAGATTGGAGGAAGACTCATCAACAAATTATTTTATTTTGTTATTTGCAGAAAATGAAGATTTAAAGACTTACTGAAGTAGATCAAAGATTACAGCTTTCAATATGGATTAAAATTCAACATCAAGAAAACAAAATTCCTTGTTATTGGGCCTATAGATAACAACATGATAAATAGAGACAAGATACAGCTATCAAGGGTTTCATTTGACTTGCGTCCACAATCAATCCCTATAGAAGTAGCAGTCAAGAAATCAAAGGTAGTTTGTTTATATTGGCAAATCTGCTGTCAAGTTACTAATTAAAGTGCAAAACAAGTATGTCAGTTTAAAGGTTAAGGTACATCTGAACAAAGCTATGCTACTTTAAATTGTTTCATATGGTTATGAAAGTTGGACAATGAATAACAATGACTGAGGAATTGATGCCTTTAAATTGTGTGGTTGGCAAAGAATATCGAATATACCAGGGATTGTCAAAGAATAAACAAGTCTGTCTTGGAGAAAATGAAACCAATGCATTCCTTAAAGGCAGTGTTGCTAAAACTATCTCACGTAGTTTGGATACGTTGTTAGGAGGCTACAATCCTTGGAAAAGATACCTGCTTGGAAAAGGAGACATAAAGCAAAAGAAAGCCTCTGAATGAGACAAATTGACCCAGTGACTACAACACTGAATATGAGCATGACATTGGGGAGTTCAAGGTTCTGATCAGTTGTTCATATAGTTACAATAACTCGGAGAACACTTGATGGCACCTAAGAACAGCAATATGGAAAGAGATGAAGGAAAAACTCATATTATCATTTAGAATAAAATTAGGAGGTGATTGAGGGCCCTACTGTCTTTTATTCCTTAGCAAGGTCAAGTTGAAGTTGAAAGAAAACTAAAACTTCATAAAAGTTAAAATACAACCTTGAGTATATATGAGTATAGAAACCAAGAAAAATCACAAGAAAAGATGTGATTCATTGAATACTAATAACTGAAGTTCACATAATTTGTGAGAAGACATCAAGCACATTGAAGAAAGCAAAAACAACATTATTAATATTATATGTAAAGTAAAACTTTGTGAAGATATCTTGAATACGGTTGTAGCATTACATCAATAGGGCATTGAGAGACTTTCAAGACATTTATTTTATTTTAAGACATATGTTTTATAAAAAAATTATTCATAGGCTTTTGATTGTGTGAATCACAACAAGCTGTGGCTGACTCTGAGAAGAATGGGAATCCCAGAACATTTGATTGTGGATGTGCGAAACCTATACTTAGACAAAGAGGCAGTCATCAGAATAGAACAAGGAGACACTGAATGGTTCAAAATTTGGAAGGGGTCCGTCAGTAATGTATTTTGTCTCCATACCTTTTCAATCTGTATGCAGAACAGATCATCTATCTGGGAGGCTGGGCCGTACGATGAGGAATGTGGCATCAGGATTGGTGGAAGAGTCATCAACAACTTGCATTATCCAGATGACACAACCCTGCTTGTTGAAACTGAGGAGGGCCTCAAGCACTTGCTGCAGAAGGTCAAGGACTGCAACCTTCAATACGGATTGAAGCTTAACATCAAGAACAAAGATTCTCACCACTGGGCCAATTGCCAGCATCAGTATGGATGGTGAAGAGATTGAGATAGTTAACAGTTTTGGATTACTTGGCTCTACAGTCAACATTCTTGGTAACAGCAGCCAGGAAATCAAGAGACAAATTGGTACTCAGATATATATACAGACATTGCCAACTGTCCCTTGAGAGGCTATTTTGGTTTCAGTTGAAAAATCAATGTTCTAGATCATGAGCTCCTTAAGAATAGATGTTCTAGCACCATCCCCAAAATATTTAGCAGAGTCTTATCTGTAATGTGTGTGCCAAAATGAAAGCTGAGTTTAATTTTCTTCTGGTTGTATATCATAACCAAAAGCAATGGAGTGGTATGGATTCCCAGAACCAACTTATACCCTACTGAATCTAAAACATCTGAGATAGAAGAGAAGAATATTACAATTTCAAAAGATTTTCCAGAGCATTCTGATGAGTGGTTTAGTCAGAGAATATATGCTTTATTTGGGTCATATTTATTAATTGCCTAATAATTCAAACAGAATATCAGATCACACTATACACTTACATGCAGATAGACTTTTCCTGCATTAGTAAATGCAGACACGTTTCATTCTATTTATTATCTGAAAATGTATCCACTTTATGGATATTAGGTTGATGTAGTCAATCTATAATACTTACACTTAAGAGTTCTTATTCTTAATAAGGTCTTTACTTTGTTTTGAAACATATTTGTCCATGCAACCATCTTTTATTCTTCCTGCTTTCTCAGAGAAATGCAGTTAGAGAAGAATTTTGTTAATTATACCATTCACACACTGTCATATCCACTTTTGGGGGTGAAAATTGTAATAGCAATCAGAGCAGATGGTAATGAGAAGGGAATAGTGACTTCGTGAGAAAAAAAAGAAGAAACCAATTTATACATGCTTCATCCTCTTGACTTTAAATTGTAAAATTTAACAATAGAAAGCACAGAAGAGGCGGCTCTTTGCAAGTACATTATATATATAGATATATATATATATACATACATATACATATATATATCCATACATATATACATACATACATATGGGTATGGGGCTGGTGAATTACATTTTTATGCAACAGAAAGGCAGTTTTTAGACTTAACTTTTAGTTTTCATTTATCTTGTGATAGTTTACTATGAAGTTTCTGGTTATTTCATTAGGTTTACCAAGTAAAAGAAGATATATTTTGACTTAATGTCAGAAACTACAATAGTTGTAGGAGAATGTAAAATTTCTCTTACAACAACTCTAGAGCACTTAAAACAGTCAACCTGAAAAATAAAGGGAGATAGCTACTCATTTTTTTATTTTCACTCTTCTAAAAATTTCATTTGTTTGTTTTCCTCCTTTGGGACTATTGTCCTCCACTCATAAAAAAATCTAAGGTGATTATTAAATTATAAATCTCATTCACTGTGAACATTTACTATATTATCAATTAGAATAGAATTTTAAGTCTCTAATCGAAGCATCCCTATTTCTTTATCTGTGATGTACACTGCTAGTTCCAAATTTATTTTTATTTTATATTCAAATATGTTTTATCTCCTATTTCTTATAACTTTGAACTTGGGTATTTTTCACAGTGGTAATAAGTCAAGATTGAAATAAGGCAAAACAAAATACTACATATTTCAGTCTCCTTTGAAGCTCTGTGTGGGTATGTGATGCAGTTTTGACTAGTAAAATGTAAGCAAAAATTCACCAAAAAGCAGTATCTTTTCACAATTTAGGAAGGCAGAAAGACACTTGATAATTCTAGTTCAACAGAAAGAGGGAAGACATGGGTTCTCTAAGCTATTGTGAAGTTGGCAAGCTTGCTTTGTTATATGAGAAAATAAAAACTCTAAAGCAAGATCTCTTGCATTCCAGTCAATTCCAGCTAATAACGATTTTAATAGAACCATTCCATTAACCTGTTCTATAGATTTTTTAAACTTTGTTGTTGTTGTTATGTGCCGTCGAGTTGCTTGCAACTCATAGTGACCCTATGTTCAAAAGTCCTAAACTCTGCTCTGTCCTGTGCCAGTCGCACTGTCTCCTATACACCCATCCTGATTACCCCAGTCACTGAATCAATTCAACTCATAGAGGGCCTTCTCCTCCTGCTCTGTCCCTCCACCCTACCAAGCAAGCATGATGTTCCTCTTCAAAGACTGGTCCCTCATTACATGTCCAAAATATGTTAGACGGAGCCTCAGAATTCTTGCCTCCAAGGAGCAGCCTTTCCTGGATGAATCTGTTTGTTTTCCTAGCAGTCCACGGTACTCTCAATACTCTTCTCCAGCACCAAAGGTCAAAGGCATCAATTCTCCTTCTATCCTCCTTAGTCATTGTCTAACTTTCTGATGCATAACAAGATGCACCTTAGTCTCCAGAGAGACACCATTGCTCTTCTGTACTCTGGAGAGGTCCCTAACAGCAAACTTTGTCATCACAATAAGTCTTAATTTCCTGGCTACTGGTGCCAATAGTGTTGACTGTGGAGCCAAGCAAACTAAAGTTGTGAACAATCAATCTCTTCACCATCCATCCTGATGCTGCCAATTGGCCCAGTGGTGAGAATCTTTGTCTTCTTGACACTGAGCCTCAATCCATATTGGAGGATGCAGTCCTTGACCCTCTGCAGCATTGCATGAGCTCCTCTTCAGTTTCAGCAAGCAAGGTCGTGTCATCTGCATAACGCCGATTGTTAATAGATCTTCTACCAATCTTGACCTCACATTTCTCCTCATAGAGCCCAGCCTCCCAGATAATCTGTTCTGCATACAGGTTGAAAAGGTATGGAGACAGAACACATCCCTGGTGTACGCCGTTCCCAATTTTGAACCACGCAGTGTTTCCTTTCTCTCTTCTGATGACTGCCTCTTGCTCCAAGTATAGGTTTCTCATTAGCATGATGTTCTGGGATTCCCATTCTTCTCAGAGTCAGCCACAGTTTGTTATGATCCACACAATCAAATGCCTGTGGATAGTCAGTGAAACACAGATACACATTCTTCTGGTATTCCTTGCTTTCAGCAAGATCCGTCTAACATTAACTACAATATCCCTAGTACCACAACCCCTTCTAAACTCAGCCTGGACTTTTGACAGTTCTTTGCTGATGTGCTGTTTCAGTCGTTTTTGGATAATCTTCCGTAGAATCTTGCTTGCATGTGAAATCAATGATATTGTTGTTTTTCACACTAGATTTTTCCCGTTTTCTTCACCCCCTATCAAATTTTGTGACCCTATTATTAACTCCTCACCATGCTCACCCTTCTGCTCCCTACTTTCCTCCTTCACCTATCCTCATGCTAATTCTACAAAAATGACCTTATACAGTATTTTTCCTTATGGGACTGAGCTAGTTCACTTAGCATAATGCTCTCCATTCCCCCAAGGTAGGTAGTCATTTACAAAATCATTGCTCCTGCCTGCTGCATAGTATTCCATCATGTGAATATACCATAATTTCTCAACCTACTAGATTGTAGTTGGATATTTGGGCTGTTTCCGTGTTTTTGATATGGTTAGTAAAGCTGCTATGAACATTGTGTACAAGTCTATGATTGTTGCTTCAGAGGTTTCGGTATGTTGTATTTTAATTTTCATTTGTTTCAAGGAACTTTTTAATTTAATTCTTTATTTCATAACCTGGTAATATTCCAGAAGAATGTTATTCCATTTCCACATGGGTAGTTTTATAAGCTTTACCCTCCTGTGGTTAATTTCTAGTTTTATGAAATTGTGGTCTGAGAAGATATTTTTTATTATTTCAGTGTTTTTGAGTTTGTTGATGCTTGTTCTGTGTCCATATGTGATTGCTTGTGGAGAATGTACCATGTGCACTTGAAAAGAAAATTAATTGAGATTTAGTTGGGTGCAGTACCCTAAAGACATCCACAAGTTCAATTTGGATGATTGCATAATTTAAATCTTCTACATCTTTGTTGAATGTCTTTTGGGTTGACCTGTCCTTTGTTGAAATCTCCTACCACTATTGTGATGCTGTCTATAACTGCTATTTTATGTATTTTGTAAGTGTATCATTTGTTGTCTAAATGTTGACCACGGCTATATCTTCTTGATTACTGTGCCTATAATCAGTATGTAATGGTCTTCCTTGTCTTTTATGGTGGTTTTCATTCTGAAGGTTATTTTATCAGAGGTTAGTATTGCCATTCCTGCTTTTCTGAGGATGCCATTTGATGTATTTGATATATTTGGCCTTGGCCTTTGTTTTTGAGCCAGTCTTCCCCCCCCCTTTTTTTTTCAGATGTGTCTCTTGTAGGCAACATATTGATGGACTTTTTTTTTTTAATCCATTTTGCTACACTTTTTTTTCTTAATTTGTGCATTTAGTCCATTCACATTAAGTATGATTATTGTTAGGAGAGGTTTTATCATTGCCATTTTGTTGTGTTTCTCTTTCTGTTGTTTCTGGTTACTATGGTCTATCTACTTTCCTTTGGTGTCTCCATGTGAAGAACTTAAAGTTTTCTTGTAGTTTTGGTCTCGTTTTCACAAATTCCTTAAATTCCTTCTTATCTGCAAAGGACCTAATTTCCCCTGCATATTTGATGGAGAGCTTTGCTGGGTATAACTTTGGCTGACAATAGTTTTCTTCCAACTTTCGGAATATACCATCTCATTGTCTTCTAGCTCACAAGGTTATTACTGAGAAATCAGAACTTAATCTAAGTGTTTCCTTTTTGTAGGTGACTCTTGATTTTCTCTTGCTGCTTTTCAATTTTTCTCCTTATCTTTTAATTTGGAGAATTTGACCAGGATATGACATATTATATTGGGAAAGTCTGCTGTCAGAGACCTCACCAAAGTACTGAAGAACAATGATGTTAGTCTGAGACTAAGGTGCGCCTGAGCCGGGCCATGGTCTTTGCAATTACTTGCTATATACCAGAGAGGTGGACAATGACTAGGGATGATAGAAGGAGAATTGATGCCTTTGAGAGCTGTAGTGTTGGAGAAGAGTATTGAATATATGATGGACTGCTAAGAGAACAAACAGGTTCATCCTGAAGAGGGTGAAATCAGGCTGCTCCTTTGAGGCAAGGATTCTTAAGCTTCATTTGACATACTTTGGGCATGTTGCAAGGAGGGACCAGTCTTTGGAGAAAGACATCATGTTTGGGAGAGTGGAGGGACAGCACAGGATAGGAAGAGCCTCGATGAGATGGAATGATTCAGTAACTGGGGTAGTGGGGGTAGATGTATTAGAGACAGTGAGATTGACACAGGATAGAGCAGAGTTTAGGGCTGTGGTACATAGGGCCATTATGAATTGCACATGACTCAGTGGCACATAACAACAACATGTCTGATATTTTTCTTTTTGCATCTAGTTTGTTGTTCACTGTGCTTGCCTGTAGATTTTCCTATTCTTCCAAATACCTGAGAAATTTTCTTCTAGTACTTCTTCCACAATTTTCTCAGTGTTTTCCTGTCACTCTCCTTTTCTGGAATTCCAGTCATATGTGTTACTGCCTTTGATGTCATCCTACATGATTATATGGTTTTCTTCATTTTCTTTCCATTTCATCTATGATATTTCTTCTTCTATGTTTCTGGTTAGGCTCTTGTCTTCCAGGTTATTTGCTCTCTGTTCCATCTTTTCAGTTCTACTTTTTTTTTGTCCTACCAGCATTTTGTACACTTCTGCCATTTCAGTCTTAATATTCTGGATTGCATTTTCTTGGTTTTCTGTTACTTCCA
>NW_006399768.1:29183420-29185684 GCF_000299155.1 Elephantulus edwardii | reverse complement strand
TTAGAGAGGGACATCATGCTTGGGAGGGTGGAGGGACGGTGCAGGAGAGGAAGGCCCTCTATGAGGTGGATTGATTCAGTGACTGTGATAATTGGGATGGGAGTGTCGGAGACAGTGTGATTGGCACAGGACAGAGCGGAGTTTAGGGTTGTTGTACATAGGGTCGCTATGAGTCGCAGGTGACTCGACGGCACATAACAACAACAACAATTATCTATACTACCAATTCTTTCTTCCATATTTTTAATTTTGTTCCTTAGCTGTTCAAGTTGCTCCTCATCAAAATATTTCTCTGGATTGTTGTCTCTGGGCTATTTTCTCTCTTAATTGTGTCTTCCATCCTTTGCATCTTTTTCTGTAGCTGTTCAAATAAGTCCACATCAACATATTTCTTCTCATTCTCTCTATCTGGGATATTCATTAGGGCTGCTTTTTTAGATGAAGATATTTAGTAACCCAGAATATGGCAACGTTTTGTGATGAATCTGTACATTTGTGCTCCCTTCTTGACCAGAGGGTAGAGGGCCTGACCACAATGTTTCCCCCAAAGTACCTGAAAGGCAAACCAGGAAGCCTATTTTTCCTTTTCAGAAATGGAGTCTTTTCCAGCTTGAGCTTTCCTAGTCCCACAAGGTTTGGCTAGACAGCAGTGTTTCCCCTAAGGTACTGTGGGTTCTGCCCTGTAGATTTTAAGGCTGTATATCTTATCAGGAGAAGATAGCTTCATCTTTTTCCCTGGAGGCCACTAGTTGCCTTGAACTGCTCACTGATTTTTAGAAGCAGGGTTCTTTTATGAGAAAATAAAAGTTGATTATTTATTTATGTTGTTATTTACTGTTGAGTCAGAACTAATTTATAGCCACATTACAGAGACTTTGACTCATAGTCATACTACAAAGACACTCCAGCAACAGCAAATCACATGGCAAGATATTGCCCATCTTTCATAGAGTAGCTGATGGATTAGATCTTTCCACCTTTGGGTTGGAACACAACTTCTTACCTCTAAGTCTCAAGAGCTCCCCAAAATTGTTGTTTCTGTTGTGTTCAGCTGAGCTATTGGATAAACCAGTTATGTACATAGCATTTATGATTTATTTGGTTTTTGCTTCTCCAAGTATTTTTGGAAACTTCATCTTCTTATTGAACTTCAAGGATTTTCATATCTATGCTATCCTAAGAACAGTCTATAAAATCTCTGTAAATTTATATTTTCTCTTTCTGTTGTATTCTGCATCCTCTGTTTCAGAAAACTCTATTTCAGGATGCTTTTGGTTTCAAAAAACATTTCAGAATGTTTCTGTTGTTTGTTTCATCCTACACAGACACAGTGATCCTTCACTTTCTATATATATTTAAGAATGGAGCCCTCAACAATTGAATGGATCCAAGCACAGGGTTCACATTAACTTGGCCTTGAGTATGTAGTTTAAGTGGGCTAACTTGTTTGGTGATCACTGATAAAATAATATCTATGCTTTTTGGTTGTTTTTTCCCCTCCCTTGGGTCATTCTTATTTCCTAGAAAGAATGTTTCCATTTCCTACAAAGATAGCATAAACCAAACTGCCAGCATTTTAGTAGCACATAGTAAAGGATAAGTAGGCTCCATATTCATTTTGGTAATGTTGATGTGTTACTCATGTCTCATGTATTACCCACATTCTTTTGATGTTTCACACTATAGAGACTTACTGAAAAGAGTAAAACTCCAATTGTCTCAGAAGGTTTAGAGAAAATATTAACTTGGATAGATGGTGTGGGAATGAGAACGGGGCTGGAAAGATTATCTTAACTTCTTAAACAGGCTTTCATTCCATTGCTACCAGATTTTGGATCCTTTACAGGTTTTCTACCATAAATCATGCTGCTTCTTTGCTTTTCTCTTGTCAGTTCTCATTTTAGCATTCACAGATCTTATTAGTTTGTTATCACACGTTCGTTTTCTTTCCACCTTCCAATATTTTATTGTCACTGCATCGTTTCTTAAGAGCTTTGCACTTATTAATTTATACTTTTTAAAAAAAATATATCTTTAAAAAAAAAGCAAAGCAGAACAAGACTAATTTATGTAAAGATTTGAGAGAAAGTATAGGTCAATATGTATTTCTAATTCTGATCTTACCCAAGAAACTTTTCCAAGTTTATTATTATTAATATAACATTAACACTCAATATAGTCAATATGGAAAAAATCGAAAAATAAATTGTTAACATTAATGTAATTTTTGTGTCTATTTATAAATATATAATGACATATTTAAT
>NW_006399768.1:29180220-29181196 GCF_000299155.1 Elephantulus edwardii | reverse complement strand
ATTATGTTGAGTAAAATATCTCAGTCACAAAAAGACAAATGCTGCATAATTCCACTGTTATAAAACACGACTGACATGGGTGTTGGAAGAAAGCAAGAAAAGAGGGAATAAATAATGTACACAGCATTGAAACAGATGAGGGAAAGAACTGTATAAAAGGAATATATGATTAGGTATCATTGGCGTGACTGGAATCCAGAATAAGAGCTGCATAGTAAAGTGGTCTGGGGGAGGGGAATGTATAACAATGAAATAATTTTTTCCCCCAAAGAAAAAAGTGAACTTGGGTTCAGGGGGAAGGGGCAGGAAGGAAAACGTGCAACAAAGAATGACTGGAAATCCAAGTTCTTTATAAATTTTCATTAAAATATCAATTTTTAAAAAGGCCTTGTAGTTGTTATGTACTGTTGAGTAGAAACGGATCCATAATTGACCCTCTAGTGGGTTTTCAGAAGCAGTAAATCACACAGGAGAAGATTGTCTATCTTTCTTCCACAGAGAAGCCGGTGAATTTAAACTGCATACCTTTGGGTTGGCAGCACAGCTCTTTACAGCTAAGCTACCAGAGCTATCTAAGGCTTGAAGAAAGTTAAAATTCACCAGCAGATCTGCAAAAAATGCAAGATGGGTTATTCTCCTTTTGTTAGTTTTATAGCTTCCAAAGCCAATGGAGTGTGGCTATGAGTCAGAATCAACTACAGGACCTTGAATGAGTGAAGGAAAGGGTGACCATACTTTTATATAACACAGGTTCATTTTTTAAGTTCTTTTTATTCTATATTAATTTGTATGCAAAATTAGTATACACCGTTTTATTGATATACATTGTGTTTCACACATTGCTTTATTCATATTGTGTTTCATATAATCATCCCCATACATTGTGTTGTCCCAGAGTTTGGTAGGCAGAGAAGAAGGGTAAAGGAAAGGTGGGATAATATTGAGCATGGATTAACACCATTTAATTAAAAAAAAA
>NW_006399768.1:29154780-29179391 GCF_000299155.1 Elephantulus edwardii | reverse complement strand
GGGAACACATGGGCAATGTGGTGGAGGCTCTTATTGCCCTAACCAAGTAAACATGCCCACAAGATTAACTTATTATAATAAAATTGCTTTTGTCTTTAAAAAAAAATTGTTATTTTTTTAAAAAAGTAAAAATATCCTTCTAGGTAATCCTAACAACAAAATTTTCTTTTGTAAACCTAGCCATGTTTGTCAATATGTGTAAAAAGTTAAAATGTAATGATAATTTACTTTTTGTACCTCTGATTTACATGCTTCATCAGAGCTCTGGTTGCACTGTCAACCCAAAAGCAGGTGGTTCGAAGCCACCAGCCACTCCGTAAGTGATTTACAGCTTCTGGGAGCCTACTGGAAGATCAGCTGTGAGTTGATTCCAACTTAATGAGTAGAAATGAGTTGACTATGTTCTGTAGTATATAGGGTAGAAGCACCAAGTAAGAGATAAAGTGCCTTCACGAATTTTGAGGCTGACTGGATGCGAGATGTGACACTGTCTGTAGGCTCCTGGGAGAAGAAGACTATGAGAGTTTTCTGCTCCAGACACAAAATGGCAAGGGCTAGGCTGAGGTGGGGCACGGCCCGGGTGGGTGCATGAAGTGAACAATGTCAGCAGCCTGGTGAGTGATGGGAAGGGAGAAAGCCACTCCGCTGATCTTGGGGGCATGTGAATTCAAGAGGAGAGCAAAGTGTGAGATTACACCTTTCCCTACTGTTGTGGACACCACTGCCACTACAATCCAAGTCTCTTCCAAATGGTCACATTGTGGTGTTTATAGTTCTGTAGGTCTCCTCATTCAACATTTCCACTCAGTTTCTTCCTTCAGTCAATATTTGAAGTACGTCCTTGTCTTTTCTTTTTAAATTGAGGGTTGAAGAATTATCATCCTTGTATTTTATCTTTATTTTCTGGTATATTTGGTGCAGAGGTTCTGAACTTCCATCTGTCTAATCTGCTATCTTGAACTGCAGGCTTTAAAATCAGGAAAGCTATGTGTTAGTGTTATATGCCTTTTCCATTCCTATTAAATCAATATGCTGAGCAAATAATTCAAGAAATGAGACAATGCAAAAATGTATGTGGCATCAGGAGTGGAGGAAGCTGTTAACAATCTCAATCTCTTCACTATCTATCATGATGTCAATTTGCCCAGTGGTTTTTTTCTTGATGTTGAGCTTCAATCCGTATTGAATGCTACAGTCCTTGACCACCTGCAGCAAGGGCTTCAGGTCCTCTTCAGTTTTAGCAAGCAAGGTTGTGTCATCTGCATAAAGCAAATTTCTGATGGGTCTTCCTTTAATCCTGAGGCCACATCCCATCTCATAGAGCCCAGCCTCCTGGATGATCTGTTCTGCATAAAGATTGAAAAGATATGGAGATAGGACACATTTCTGGCTTACACCCTTCCCAATTTTGAACTATGTGTTGTTTTCTTTCGCTATTCTGATGACTGCCTCCTGGTCTAAGAATAGGTTTCACATAAGCACAATCAAGTGTTCTGAGATTCCCACTCTTCTCAGAGTCAGCCACAGTGTGTTGTGATCCACACAATCAAATGTCTTTGCATAGTCAATGAAACAGATGGACATTCCTCTGGTACTCTCTGCTTTTAGCTAAGATCTATCTTACATTAGCTATAATATCCTTAGTACCAAAGCCTCTTCTAAATACAGCCTACACTTCAGGCAGTAGTCTGTTGATGTGCTGTTCCAGTCATTTTTGGATAATTTTCAGTAGAATATAGCCTGCATATGATAATAATGATATTATTTGAGAATTTCCATACTCTGTTAGGTCACCTTTTTTTGAAATGGGAACCAATATGAATCTCTTCAAGTCAGTTGGGCAGGTGGTTTGTCCTCCAGATTTCTGGGCACAATTTGGTAAGTGCATCCAGGGTAGCATCTATTTGTTGAAATATATTAGTTGGTAGCTATCAATTCTTGGGGCCTTGCTTTTTGATAGTTCAAGTCATAGATGCCAATATTACTCAATTACAAAGACATTTTAGATCACATGGTTTCATTAAAACATACTGCTGGAGCTTTTACAGTTATTGATTTTGTTCAATTTTCTTATGTTTCGTTACAATGTTTAATTTAACAGTAATTATTATTTGTGAATCTCTTTCAAGAACTTTTCTAGTTATTATAGGAAAAGGAGGAAATTTTTCAAAGACTTACTCAGTTACTAATGATGTGACTAATGTAACTAGTAATACAAAGCAATATATACAATAATTTTATTATTATAAAATGTATAATTTACAAATTATCACAAGTATATATTAGTCTGTGTATTGCAGGCATATTATAATATAATTTATAAAATTTTTACAATTCTTCTATAATGATTACAAATTATTACATGTTCTACTTGTTATGTGCTGACAAGTCTCTTGAAGCTCACAGCAACCCTATGTATAACAGCTTTGAACCCTGCACTACTCATTTAATTATTTGCAATTTTAAATTGTTGTTGTTGTATGATGTTGAGTCACCTGAGACCAATGTTGTTGTTGTTGTTGTGTGCCATTGAGTCGCTTGTGACTCATAGCGACTCTATGTACAACAGCTCTAAACTCTGCTCTGTCCTGTGCCAATCTCACTGTCTTCGACACACTCATCCCAATTGCCCCCGTCACCGAATCAATCCATCTCCCAGAGGGCCTTCCCCTCCTGCGCCTGCCCTCCACCCTCCCAAGCATGATGTCCCTCTCTAAGGACCGATCCCTCCTTACAACATGAGCAAAGTATGTCAGACGAAGCCTCAAAATCCTTGCCTCCAAGGAGCAGCCCGGTTTAACCCTCTCCAGGATGAATCTGTTTGTTTTCTTAGCAGTCCACGGCACCCTCAGCACTCTTCTTCAACACCAAAGCTCAAAAGCATCAATTTTCCTTCTATCCTTCCTGGTCATTGTCCAGCTCTCTGATGCATAACAAGTGATTCTATATACAACAGCTCTGAATACTACCCTATCTTGAGCCATTCTCACTGACTCCTTCACACACCTATTACTCCAGTTACTATGTCAATCCATCTCCTTTGGGGTCTTCCTCTCCTGCATTGTCCCTCCACTCTTTTGAGAATGACATATTTTTTCCCTAGGGCTAGTACATCTTGGCCATGTATGCATGAGAGACAGAGCTCCAAAATCTTAGCCTGAAAGGAAAAACTTGGTTTCACACTCTCCAAGACAGGCCTGTTTGTTTTCTTGGAGATTCATGCTATGTTCAAGACTCTTCTTCAGCACAACATTTCAAAGGCATCAATACTTCTTCTGTCATCCTTACTCAGTGTCCTGCTCTCTGATGCATAGCAAATAATTGTGAAGACCATTGCTTGGATTAGATGCTTTTCAGTGCTCTGGAGAGATCCTTAACAGCAGATTTTCCCAGTGCAATTACTCTTCCTCTCAACAGTATTGATTGTGGATCTGAGCAAGCTGTAATTGTTAAAAACCTTAATCTCTTCTCCATCTATTAGAGTACTGCCTGCTGGCCCATTGGTGAGAATCTTTGTCCTCTTAATGTTGAGCTTCAATCTACACTGAAGATTAGAGTTCTTGATTTTCTGCAGCAAGAGCTTCAGGTCCTCCTCAGTTTGGGCAAACAGGGTTGAGTCATCTGCATATCACATGTTGTTGATGAGTCTTCCTCCAATCCTGATGCTCCTCATAAAGTCCAGTCTCCTGAGAACCAAAGATAAAATCATTTAACCAGAATCAAATTATTTGCTCCACTTTTCTCATATGTGTGTGTGTATGTGTGCGCGCGCGCGCGCGTGTGTGTAAATGTTTTCTCTATCATCAAGAGGTTGCTATCAACAGAGATTGTGAGGTTGACACGGCATAGGACAGGATTCAGATCTCCTGTTTAGAGGGTCGTTGTGAACTGTACTTGACACAATGGTACCTAAAAACATCAACAATCATCAAAGATTGATAGATATAACAAGACCAACTTATTTAATTTCAAGTTATCTACTATTTAGGGATCTCTGGTGACCTAGTAGCAAGAAGCTTCCTTGCAATCCTGAAGGCACGCAGTTTGAGTCCACAAGCTGCTCCATGGGAGATAGATGGGCAATCTGCTCCCATGCTGTTAACTACCTCTGAAACCCACTTGCAGGTCAACTATGGATTGGTTCTGACTCAACAGAATACACACAACTATGTACTTAGGGAAGATTGCAAAAATCCAGAGTCTTAATAGGAATGAACTACTCACTTCTGTAATTGAGTTAGCTCCTTTGTGCTAACATCCTCTTCTTTGTGTGTCCCCAACATTTACTTCAGACAGACAAGTTTATCTGAATATATATTTTTCTTTTCCTCTAGTCTACCCTCTGAACTCTTGGAGAGCAGGATTTTGTATCTTAAATCCCCAGTGTATAGTGGAGTTCCTGATCCACCACAGGCCTCTGTTAATGATTGTGAATTGAATTTTAAGTGGAGAGTGCTTTGAAAGGGGCTTTATAAATACTATAAGGTACTTTGTAGTAATGCCTTCTGTGTAGAGCTCTGCAGTTTGCAAAGTTCTTTTACATGCATTATTCATTCATTTTTTTATTTGATCTCCACAGCAACCCTGTGAAGGCAGATATTAATATCCTCATTTTACAGAGAGAAAAGACGTAGAGTGAACTAGGCTTTGGGGTAAGCAAGAAAAAAGTTCCCACCTATTTTATATCTCCTATATTTATGTTTACCTGTGGAAAGGTGTCCCTTGGTTTTTGAG
Source organism: Elephantulus edwardii (assembly GCF_000299155.1). Lineage (NCBI taxonomy): Eukaryota > Metazoa > Chordata > Mammalia > Macroscelidea > Macroscelididae > Elephantulus > Elephantulus edwardii. The sequence goes on along the minus strand of NW_006399768.1, from coordinate 29,174,657 downwards.
TCTAGGACAGATCTGTGTCAGACACAGTGACAAAACAAGGGCTCATCTATTCAGTGTCATTGACAGTTTGGTAATCATTTGGATCTACTTATCTTTAAGTACCAGAGTGAACTAATTAGAGATATGAATTAAATAATCGAGTATTACTATTTTAGAAAAAAAAGAACGGCAGTCTCTTGTCATAATAAAATGTTTTAATATTCAGTTCTTGTTTATTACTTGTGCTCTGTACACTGGTGGTTTCAGCTCAATTTTGTGTTTCTTTCTATCTGTAGTTTCTTTACCTTTAAATGATCTTTTATCTTTCCTGGAAACAGCTGACAATACTGTTTTTCAGTTCAGGACGTTTTCATAATTACATTTTTAGCCTTGAGGGAAAAATTGTATACCTCATCAAATCTTCTGGCTTTGCAACTGAATAACTTTAACAGCCCTGAATACCACTTACTGCTATTACAACTTAATTGCAAATTAGGAAAAAATAAAACTGCTTATAACTTCTGACAATGTTGAATTCTGTTTGAATTGACATATTTTAAATAGAGCTTTGAGGTTATTGGTAAGTCAATAATATCAGCTCTTCTGATGCTCATCTCCAAAGAGAGGCCTTGACTCATCAGACTGATATCAACAAGCTCCTATTTAATTATATACCATCTCTAGGTCAAAGTGACAGCACATTGCTGCTTTGATTTTTTAACAACCATCTTTTGTTTGTAATTCAAGACTTTTCAGTAACATTCTTTAGCTGGGTGATTTTCTCACACTTGGAAGAGCCAGATGGTTTTTTTATGAAGGAGTGTAATTGGGACGAGCTTAGGTGGACCTGCCAAGTAGCTGAAATGATTTTTGCTTCTGGAAAAGAAGCGACCACCACTGATACACAGGGAAAAGCTTCTGCTAATTTTGGTATTCATCAAACTTCTTTCTTCTTTGCAATAATTGTAATTCAGAGTGGGCCAATTGTTATATTTATCTTGGTTAGTTTTCCTTTGGAGAGGCAAAAGAATACTATTAAGTACATTATGAAGCAGAATTCCGAGTCACTTTTAAGCATAATGCATTCAAGACTTGTCAGTCTCATATATGCTAAGCTATATGTCTTTTGCTCCAGTTACTTCTCTCTATAACTCCCAGAATATGGTGAAATTCTGGTAACAATTTTCTAGGCATGTATCTGCCTTTCCTTATGTTCTTCTCTCTCTCTGAATTACTTGCCAAGCCTTATTATTATTTTTTAATTTTCTGCTCAAATATCATCTCATCTTTATTGGTTATATTCAGGTTTAGAGAACCCAATGAGGAAGGTAAACATGGGGATAGAAAATCAACAAAAAGGGGCACGTGTTATCCAAGGCAAGAGTCCAGAGATGCCAGGCAGAGGAGCCACAAAGAAAAGCCATGAAAGTGAATTGTCAGATATCAAATAAAACTGGTACCAGCTCCATGCATGAGAATGTGCCAGCCATCAATACAGTTCACACAGGGTGACAAAGAATCCACATACAGGGATGCTTAGACTGTAAGGCACCCATTATTTCAACACCTTTATTGATTGCAATTTCTTATGGGTCATTCTTGTGTAATGGAGATTTGTGTAATTAATGGGTCTTTGGGGAGTATACTATTTTCTTTCTAAAAATAAGGAGTAAAATTGAACTACTCAGTCTATTGTGATCTTAAAAAAATACCAATTTTAACATTTTCCTGATCATTTAGAAGGTTTTTGTGATCTTGATAATTATAGCATTTATTATGAAATAGGGACCTCTAATGGCCTAGTGGTAAATAATTGCACTGCCAACCCAAAGGCAGGCAGTTCAAATCCACTTTGCTACCCCATTGAAGAAAGATGGACAATCTCTTTCAAAGTCATTGCAGACTGTGAAAACTTCGAGAGTTAGCTTTGAGTTGGTTCTGACTTGACAACACATAAGAACAGCACTATGAAACAAATAAAAAAATTGAAGTATAAGTAAATCAAAGCAAAATTGATTATAATCAAGTTTTCATTGTGGGAAAGTCACAGATTTTTTTAAAAAATATATTTTTATTTTATACTGATTTGCTTACAAAGTTCATATACATTGTTTTTTACACTGGGTCTTTGTCATTTCCTTTACCCACCCCTACCTCTACTAATCGAATTGTGTGACCCTATGGTTATCCACCCCCCCATGTCACTCATCGTTATCCCTCTGCTCTCATCCTCCTCATCTTAGATCTTCATATTCATTTTATTAGTTATCTTTCCATTTCTACAATACTTGTCTTATACAATATTTGTTCTTTTATACAGTATTTGGGACTGAGTTAGTTCACCTAGCATAATGCACTCAAGTCCCTCCCAATTTAGGTAGTCATTTTCAAAATCATTGCTCCTGCATGCTGCGTATGTAGTATTCCATCATGGGAATGTTTTTGATGTGCACAGGGATTTAATCTTTAGAAGGTTCCATTCATCAGTGTTGTCTTTTTTTGGTTCTGTATTTCTGACTGTATTTGTCAGATTTTTTTCTATGATGAGTTAGTTCTTTTAAGCTTGTTTTTTTAATGATCTTGATGGTTTTGGGTTTTATTCCTGGGTCTTTCATGCACCTTGAGTTGATTTTTATGTGTGGTGAGAGGTGTGCAACCTGTTTAAACATTCTACAGGTAGTTGTCCAATTTTGCCAGCCCCATTTGTTGAACAAGTTGCCAGTTTCCCCATTTGATAGATTGTATTTCCTTGTCCAATATCAGTCAACCATAGATAGATGGGTTAATTTCTGCATTCTCAATTCTGTTCTGTTGGTTGATGTGCCTGCCTGTCATTGGACCAGTACCAGGTTGCTTTAATTATTATAGCTGTGTAGTAGGTTTTGAGATTTGGCAGTGCTATGCATCCCACTTCATTCTTGTTTTTCAGAAGTGCTTTGCTTATTTGATGTCTCTTTTCTCTTCAAATACACTTGGCAATTGCCTTTTCTCTCTCTTTGAAAAGTGAATTTGGTATCTGTATTGGGATTGCATTAAACCTGTAGCTTATTTTTGGTAAGACTGTCATTTTTACTATATTGAGTTTTCCTATCCATGAACAGGAACCTTTTTTCCATTTTTTAGGTGTTTTATTGAGACTCACAGATTTTGCACTAATTGCTGAAGTAGCTAAATTCACAGACTCTTTTTCTTTGTTAAAAACATATTAAAATATTATCTTTTTTTGGTAAAAAATATAGTATATGGTAAAAATCTTAGTACAATTTACCACTGGAAATTTTATAATCAAATTCAGTTCATCTCATTCTACTAATATAACACATGCTAGATCTGTGCTCAGTTGCTAATACTATGGTCATACTTAAGCTAAAGTTACATACACACACACACACACACACACACACACACGCACGCGTGCTCATCCCGTTCAACAATATGAATTACCAGAGGGTGGGGAATTAAAGATTGTTAGTGTATATGTGGAGACAGAGAATAAACTGGTAAGAACGTGTTTGACATTTTTTAAGCTGAAAGAATTGAAAAACAAATTCAAGCATCAAGTTGCAATACTTACAGATGCCATGGGCAAAATCTTGAATGATCCAAGAACTATTCAAAGGAGATGGAAAGGATACATAGAATCCATGTCCCAAAAAGAATTGGTTGACACTGAAAAATTTCAGAAAGTACCTACCTATGAGCAAGATTCAATGGCAAAAAAGGAAGAAATTCAAACTGCATTGAAATACTGACAAAATAAGAAAAAAAAATAAATAAGGTGACAGGAATGGATGGTTTACTGAATGACAGGCTTCAACTAACGAATGCAACCCTGGATGTGTTCTTTAGCTCGTGTCAGGAAGTTTGGAAGACAGCTGCCTGTCAAATGACTGAAAGTGAGCTTTCTAAGAAAGGTGATCCATTAGGATTTGGAAATTGTAGAACAACATCATTAATATATCACACAAGCAAAATATTACTGAAGATTGTCCAAAACCTCTGGAACAGTACATTGACAAGGAACTATGAGAAGTTCAAGCAGGATTTAGAAGAGGCCGTAGCACCAGGCATATCATCACTGATGTCAGGTGGATTCTGACTTAAAGCAGAGAATATCAGAAGACTATGTTTTATTGACTATGCCACAATACTTAACTGTGTGAATCTAAAAACAACAACAACAACCACAAACCAACAAAAACTATGGCTAATATAGAGAAGAATGGGAATCCCAGAATGCTTAATTGTGCTTATGTGAAATATATACCCACATTAAAAAGCAGTTGTCAAACAGAACAAGAGGACACTATATGATTTAAAATCACAAAGGGTATATGTCAGGGTTATATCCTTTCTCCATACCTATTCAATTTGGTTGTTGTTGTTGTTGCTAAGTGCTGTCGAGTTGTAGATGACTCATAGCGACCCTGTGAATAAAGACCTGAACAGTTGTATAACTTTCATCATTTCTCCAAGTTCATAGTGTTTCTGGAGGCAAGCTATTCAGAAGGGGATGCCACTCCTGCTTCCAAGCTTGTTTTAATCAGGGAGCTCCACCAAACACTGTCCACCACGTGTAACCATTATCACATTTGATACATCAGTGTCAAAGTGTTTAGCATCATAGGAACCACGAGTTACCTCTGTACTGCAATTTGCACACTGAGCAAATAATTTGTGAAGACAGTTTCTATGAAGAAGAATATGACATCAGGCTCAGAGAAAGACTCATCAAAAACCTCCATTATACAGGTAACACAACCTTGCTTGCTGAAAGTGAAGAGGACCTGAGCCTCTTGCTGCAAAAGAGCAAAGACTACAGCCTTCAACATGGATTACATCTCAATATCAAGAAAATAAAGGTCTTTATCAATGTACGATTAGATCACATCATCATAAATAGAGAAAAGATTGAAATTGTCAATAATTTCTTATTACTTGGATCCACAATCATAACCCTTGACAGCAGCAGTCAGGATATAAGGAGATGTATTGCTTCGGGAAAAGCTGCTGTCAGGGACCTCTCCAAAATTCTGAGGAATAGTAATCTTAGTTTGAAAAATAATGCAGTCTTTTCAGTAACTCATGATACATCTTGAGCTGGACAATGATTAAGAATGACAGAAGAATCAACTTTGAGATATGTGGTGTTGGAGAAGAGTACTAAATATCTCATGGACTGCTGCTAAAAGAATGAACAGGTATGTCTTGGAAAAGGCACAACTAGAATGCTTTTTGGAGACAAGGATGACAAAGCTTCATTTCTCATCCTTTGGACATGTTACTTAGAAAGGTGATGGGTCAGCTAAAAAGAGGAAGACTCTCCAGTGAGATGGATTGATATGGTGACTACAGGAACGGACTAAAGTGTATCAGAGGTGGTGAAGATGACACAGGATCTGTTGTTTCTATGTCACTGTAAGTTGTGTTCAATTTGAAAACACTTATCAACAACAACAACAAGGCTTTTACGTATTCTAATCTGGCTCTTTTTGTACTGCTTTGTGTTGGTTTGCTTATCCCTTATTCCTTACTGCTTCCAAGTAAAGTGGATTTCAATGTGCACTTATTAATAGTAATTACAATTTTGATATATTATCACTTGTTTTCATGATTTATAATGTAGCCAAATGAGCTTAAATATTTCTCTAAGCATTGCTTTAACTGTACCTCACAAATTTTAATGTGTTAAATTTTAATTCAGAGTATTTCAGATTTGCTTTGTCAGTTCCTTTTTGGCTTTTACTTAATTGTCTAAGTATATTTGTGAGCATATTGGTGATTTCCAAAATTTGGGGATTTTCTAGACATTATTTAATTATTGATATATAATTTACTAATTTATGGCTAGAAAACCTACTCTGTAATGATTTTAATTATTTTTAGTTTCTCAAGATTATTTCACAGGTCAATATATGAAATATTTTTGTGAATATTTCGTGTGTGCTTAAAAATTATGTCTTAGTATTCCATTTTACCTTTACTTTTAGCTTTTTCTTTATGCCTTTTTACTTTTAATGTGGTTGCTCCAGGGTATATAAAATATACTTTATGTTATAGTCAGCTTTCGATAAAACTATATAGTTATACCATTTCAGGTATAACATAAGAAACTTGAAACCACAGTGATGACTTTTAGATGTAAATACTGTCTCAGATTTAATGGTCTATTTAAATAGCCATCTATCTTTAGTAATGTAAAGTGACTAAAAGAAAAAGGCAAGGGAAACAAATAAATAATGAAGTAATATTTTCAAATGCAGTACTTATTACTTTAAACACATTACTTGAAATGCTGCAGAAGATTAAAAACTACAGTTTTCTATATATGGTTATATGTTAACATCAAGAAAACGAAAATACCAATGGACCAATAGGCAATATCATGATAGCTGGGAAAGATTGAAGTTGTCAAGGATTTAATTTCACTTGGATTCACAATAAACATTAACTGCAGTGTCAGTCAGCAAGTCAAAAGGTGTATGGAATCAGGGAAATCTGTTATTAAGAACCTATCCAAAGTGTAAAGAGCAAGGATGTCAGTTTAAAGACTAGGGTGCATCTGATCCAAATCAAGACATTTTTTCTTATTTCTTACATATCTGAAAGACAATGAGTAAGGATGACATAAGAAAAATAGATGCCTTTGAATTGTGGTGTTGGTGATGAGTACTAGATATCCCATGGACTGCCAAAATAACAAATCTGTCTTGCAGGAAGTTCAAGTAGAGTATTTCTTAGAGGTAATGATTATAAAACTTCATTTTACTTATTTGGAGCATATTTTCAGGAGGAATTAGTCTTTGGAGAGAGACATTGTTCTGGGAAAAGTAGAGGTCAGTGAAAGAGAGAAAGACCCTTAAAGAGATAGGTTGACCCAGTGACTACCACAAGAGGCTTGCGTATGCCAGAGAGCATAAGGATTTTGTGGGATAGAACAAGGTTCAGATCCATTGTTCATAGGGTTACAATGAGTTATAGACAACTCAATAGCACTTAATAACAACATGAATTTATTATATAATATAGGATTTTGAGAACAAAATATATTTGCTGTAGAGGATCTAAGACTATAATCCTCAATATGGATTATATCTCAACATCAAGTAAACAAAAATCTTCACCAATGGAATAATAGACAACATTATGATAGAGAAAAGACAGAAATTATAAATTACTTTGTCTTGCTTGGATCTGCTGTCAACACCCATGGTACCAGCAGCTCAAAAATCAAGATATATTGGCATTGTATCAGTCTATTTATAGTGACTTCTCCAAAGTGCTGAAGAGCAATGATATCAGTTTGAAGGCTAAGGTGCACCTGACTCAATCCATTATCTTTTCAATTACTTGTTATGCACCTGGAAGTTGTACAATGAATAAGGATAACAGAGAAAAATCTATGCCTGTGAGTTGTGATGTTGGAGGTGAATACTGAATACTTCCAAAAGCACAAACAAATATGTTTTGGAGGAGGTGCAGGCAGGGTGTTCCTTGGAGGCAAGAATACTAAAACTTGGCCTCATATACTTTGAGCATGTGTCTCAAGAATTGAAAGTTGGACATAAAGGCATAGAACCATGAGCATCTCTTTTAAAGAGCCAGAGAGAGTGAGAATAATAACTACTCACTGACCCAGAGCAGAAAATAGATAATGAGCCCATAGCCCAGCCCAATGTTGCCTCTAGAGGTTCACTTATTTGTTGTTGACTCAAAGACTCACAGTTGTAGTACTGGGGAGATGACAGTCACAGGCGACTCAACAGCACATAACAATAACAACAACAAATACAGGTTTTAGTCCAACAGTCCAAGGTTCAGTTCCTCAATTAGCCCAGCCTCTGGTTTCAGCTCAGCAGTCAAATCCAAATCATCCAGTAAGGTATGCTTCAGAGTAGTTATAAGTCAGCATCTCCTTCAAGCATCTGGCAAAACCAGCCAATCCTTTAACTGTGGTCAGCACAAATGCAAGAAGCCTCAGGTCATACTTTGCCACAATTTCTTCACAGCAATGTCACAGTCTCTCCACCAGAGTCACCCTTTCACTAAAGTCTTGTTCACCTCTCCCTCAAATCTTGCTGCTCAGTGTGTGAAGCACTGTCTTTCTTCTCCTAGTCTTACAGGATGATTTGCAAGATCATGTGTCTGCAGTTAAGGTAGTTAGAGACCAGAAGGAGCTAACAGTAATGGCTGACAAACCCCCTTGCCCCCAACTTTTAGGCTAACACCACAGTATGTTGTTAGGAAAAGCCAGTCCTTAGAACAGTACATCATGCTTGGAAAGGAAGAGGGTCAGCAAAAAAGAGGAAGATCTTAAATGAGATGGATTGCCACAGTGACTGCAATGGTAGGCTTGAGTATGTCAGAGATGAGGAGGCTGGCACAAGATAATGCAGGTTTCAGATTCATTGTTCATAGGGTGCCTATGAGTCATAGTTGACTCAATAGCACTTAACAACAACAAAAACATTTATGCATTTTAACATTTGATAGTGTATCCAGAATGTTCCTGATTTTTTTCCTCTCTCAAATTTATTCCAGTCTACACTTGAAACAAACCTTTCTAACTTCAGTTTTCTATTTTATAAAAATATTTTATAACTCTAAAGTATCATTGCACTGCAAATGTAATTTTATTAGGATAATATTATAGTTTTTCACCTTAAGATTGTGAGGAACAGCAGACAGCATAGTCAATGTAAATTTTCCTAAGTAATTTTACTTTCAGTGTGCATGGGGGGAAAAAAAATTGAAATTGGTTCTAAACTGATTTCAGATTGTATCTCCTTCTCAAGTAGCCTGATTACATCTCACAGAAAAAGAATGACATTCTTTCCATAAACCGAAGAAAATGTCCCTATAAATTCCCATCTGAATTTTATCATGTGGACATTCTTTGTGGTATTAAATCAAAACATTGTAAATTATCCTCCTCCCTACCATGTCTTAAATTTACTATGGCATTATTTTTGATCTGTAATCTAGACACACTTTCACCAAATACGTGATTCCCCCTCCCTATATATTTGCTGAGAGACGTAACTTCATTTTGTTATAACACTATAATCTGAGGCTACAGTTAAAACTTCATTTTTATACGCATCCTTTTGCTTTTATTAAGAACAGTTTACATTTCTTCAGATCATCTACATATGAATGATTTCTTCCAAGTGATTAACGTTAATCCCCATTAGGTGCAACAACTTCTAATCTCCAAATATGACCAATTCTTCAGTTTTTAAAACAGATAGATTTTTATGAAGAATCTACTTACCTCAAACTCAGGACCACTACACCTTTACAGAGTCTAATTTTTGAAGAACATGAGAATTTTATAATTCTAAACCCTTTCTGTAATTCCAACATGGTTCTACAACCTCTGATTGTTTTTACTCCATTTGTTCAGATTCTCATGACTCTTCCTGAGAACTCAACATACATCTTTCTATTCTTCTCACATGATTTCTTACTTTACAGAGAAAATTTATTGTCATTATGTGCCTTTGAGCTGCATATAACTCATAGTGACACTGTGTACAACATCTAAGAACCCTGCCCTTTCCTGAGCCACTCTCACTGACTACGACACACTTAATTCCATTGCCCCGTAATTGTGTCAATCCATTTCATCTGGGGTCTTCTTCTTCTGTGTTGTCCCTCTACCTTTCCAAGCATGATGTCCTTCTCCAAGGTTTTTTTTCCTCCTGGCCACAGGCCCAAAATATGTCAGATGAAGTTTTAAAATCCTTGCCTCTGAGGAGAAATTTGGTTTGATGCTTTCCAAGAGATCTATTTATTTGTTCTCCTGGCGGTCCATGGTATGTTCAATACTCTGCTCCAGCACAACTCAAAGACATAGACTCTTCTTCTGTCAACTTTACTCGTTGTCCAGTTCCCTGATGCACAGCAAGTAAGACCATGCATGACATGGATCAAGTGCCATTTTGTCTCTAAACTGACACCATTGTTCCTCAGCACTCTTGAAGAAATCTTGTGATTTCTTGACTTCTGGTGCCAAGAGCGTTGACTGTGGAGCTCAGCAAGCTAAAATGATTTTTTTTTTTAAATTTTATTTTATTAGTTTGAACGAACCTTTACAGAGATTTTGGATTTCCATTCATTGTTGTATTTTTCTTCCTGCCCACCTCTCCCCCCCAGTTCATTTTTCTCTTTGAAAAGTAAAAGAAAAAGTCCTTCATTGGTATGCAATCCCTGACCCCCACCCCGAGTACACTCTACTATGCAACCTTCATTCTGGACTCTTGTCATATTACCCAATCATATATCCCTTTCAAACAGTTCTCTCCCTCATCTCCTTTAATGCAGTACACATAATTTTTCTCATCTTTCTCAGTCTTACTCCAAAATACATATAGATGAAGCTAGAGAGATAGGCAGCAACCATACCCTAAATCAGTCCCATAAGGACAATACTATATAAAATCATTATTGTAGAATGAGTATAAGAATCTGGGGACAGAGGAGGGGGAACAAGTGGCATGAGGAGGGGCAAGAGGGGGAAGGTTAATCATAGGGTCACATAATTTGATGGGTGGAGGTGGTGAAGGGAAAGATCCAGTGTAAAAAACAATGTATTTGAACTTTGTAAATAAACCAGTATTTAAAAATAACAAACAAAGAAAGAAAAGACAAGGTGATCATAGGTGAACTGTAATGAATTATATAAAATAAAAATGTATATGAACATGGGCAGAAAAACAATATATATAAATTAAACAGCATATATGAAGGATTGTGTATAAATAAAGAAAAACAAAGTTGAAAAAATTAAAATTGTCATGCAGAATACTTAAAAAAAAGAAACAGGGGAAAAGGGTTAAATAAGTAAGGAAAGGATTGCAGTTTTGTTTTGCTATGAAGATTTTTAACACAGCTTTATCTAATGTTTGCATTAAAGGTCTGCACACTCTGGGTGCTTTTTATTAGTGTTCTGAAGAGCATCATAGGACTCTGAGAGACTGATAAGGAGTCTGTACAGTCATTTAAACTAGCTATAGTTGTCCGTTGAGTGAAAGTGCTAGTAAGAGTAGTAGAGCAGAGGGAAATTGTTGGATTTGGATATGGTTTGAAGGAAAAGGTCATTACTTGCTGAGGATTAGATGTGCATTGAGTGTGAAAGCAATCAAAGCAAGAGTCAAGGTGCTTGTCTTGAGCATTGGGTTTGCGGAGGGCATCATTTACAATGAAGGCCCCACAGTCTTCAGTCTTGCTACCTCATCATTGGACAAAGGTCTACTTAAAATACATCCCGCACGTCAACTACTACACATTTCATCTTACAAAAGAAGCCAGTATTTGCTAGCTTTTCAGTCTATGTGAGATCACCTTTTCCCTAAGAGCCACATGATTATACCTTTGGAGCACAACTTTCACACTATCTATCCATCATTTTAGTTCTCAGAATTTTTGGGAAAACTCTTGGTTATTATAGCATTGACAGCTACAGAAGGGAATAGTCAGCCAATAGACTCATATCATTATTTTCACCTGGTTGTCACCTTTTTTCAGGAAACAATCAGTTCTAAGTGATGCCATCCATCCCAAGAAGTCAGTTCTCCAGTTCAACCATCATTCAGACTCTCAAACTTTTGCTGTGCCTATATCTATAAATTTGACTTTACTTCCTACACCTATCTGTGCTCTCCACCATTTCCTTAGCACTTTCTCTGGTCTTCTCTTTCATGTTTTGACTTTAACAAAAAAGAATTATTTCCAGGAAACATGGCTTCCTTTCCCCCTGGTCCCTCACAGTCATGAATAGGGTTGTTGCTGTATAATGTCGAGTTGGAACCGACCCATAGCTGACCCTCCAATGAGCTTTCTGAGGCAGTTAACTGCAAAGAAGGAGACTGCTCATCTTTCTGAAGAGCAGCTGGGGGATTACAAGTGCATGCCTTCGGGGTTGCAGCACAGTGTATCATTAGGCCACCAGAGCTCTCATGTTTTGGCTTTAACTAAAAGAAATACTTATTTCCAGAAACCATTACTTGTTCTTTCCAGATCTCTCATAGTCATGAATGGGTAGGTATCTTTCATTTCTGTTTTTTATCAATAACATTCACATGTGGGAGAAGAGTACTGTAAATTCCATGGCCTCCTAAGAGAACAAGAAGATTTGCTTTGGAGAAAGTACACCCAGAATTCTCCTTAGAGGCAAGGATGGCAAAGGTTTGTCTCACACACTTTGGGTGTTATTAGGGGAAGCTTTTCCTTAGAAAGGGACAGCGTGTTTGGTAAAGTTGAGGGTCAGTGGAAGAGAGAATGACTCTCATTGAGCTGGATTGACATGGTGACTGCATCAACACACTCAAGTGTATCAGGGATGATGACGGCACAGGAGAGGGCAGAGATTTGATCTGTTTTCATAGGGTCACTATGTACATGGTAGGGTTCATGAATCGATGACATCTAACAACAACTTTGTGTGTTGATGTCAGGCCAACACCCCACAAATTAATAGAAAGCAAATCCATCTACTTGCACACTAAATTATACCTTCAATCATTCGCAAGACGGGGACAGCAACTCCACTTCTTCTAATTATTTTTTCCACATTCTTTTGGCACAGTCTCATCAATATACCAACATGCTACTGTCATGACAGGAGTCCAGAACTAAGGCTGCATAGTGGAGTAGACTTGGAGGAAGGGATTGTACAAGAAGGAAAGAATTTTTCTTTTACTTTTCTTTTTTTTTTTTAAAGTGATCTTCATTTACTGTTGGATTAGCAATTAGAATGTACAACTTCTGTTCAACAGGACACTGAAAAGTTACTTTAACGTGACAGCCGCAAAAAAATAGGATTCTGCAATTACAGTAGCCTTTACGTGTACGATTCTAAAATAAATACGACTTCTGAGCCGCTGTTGCCAGTTTTTAATGATTAATTTAAGCATATACACATTTTCCGTTGTGAGAGACAACACTCCAGCTTGTTTTCTGAGAGGGTTTTGTAAGAGTCAAGGAGCTCGAGTAACTGAGGTGCGTGATCACGCCTCAAGCCAGGCAGGAAAGAGTTCAGTTAACTGGGGCACACAGCGCACCACAGGACATGGGCTGTACCGCAGCCGCTGTAAGTCCTTCACTGTCAGCCAGCTGTCTTTTTCAAAGAGTATTTCCTCCCAAGAGTTTGAGAATTTGGGCGGCCTGTTTAATTTTTGCTAACCTGACTCCCTTGGATGACCTAGTTAGTGGTCAGGCTACTGGCAATTTGGTCACAAAGCAAGTCAAGGCTGCAATAAAGAAAGCCTGTGTCTAAAACACCGTGTCCTTACTGGAACCACTCAAGTTATTTATTTTTAACATAAAACACGTAACTTCGAAGTGAAGGGTCTAATCAAGCAACACGAACAAGAAGGAGGAAGCATCTCCTCTTCCAAGACTTACTAGGTTTAGCCCAGTATTCTCGATACATGGAATACGTCATACCAACCGTCGTTGCTCCCACCACAAAGCCTTGGGCTGCTACTCGCATGTGGATCAGGTGGATGGACATTTTAGTACTCCCCCTGTTCTTCAGTTTGTATAATCCGTACGCCACGATTGCAGCAAACCCCGCCATTCCAATGGGGACAAATGGTGCCTCTTTAGCTTTTTGAATCAATTTGGATCCCTGATCTTCATCATATGAAGAAAGAGATACATCTGTGTTGGATGACATTGTAATTGCTTGAAGAATCGCCCACGAGCAAGCCCACCACGTAAGGTCCCACCAGTTTCTCTTTCTTTTACTTTTCAAAGAGAAGAATGAACTGAAGGGGAGGGGTGGGCAGGGAGAAAAGTGCAACAGTGAATGAATGGAAATACAATATCTGTAAATTTTCTTTGACATTAATGATAATAATTTAAAAATTAAAAAATAAACCCAACAAAACAGTGCAGACAGTGTAGCGGCAACTCTGTCTGAAAGAGTCACTATCCACAACATTAATAAGACAAACCAATTCCTGTGAGGTCAGTCATGTCCCAAGACTCCCCACATCTATTTCTACCAATTTGAACTCTAGCTGTTCCTCCCAAGGATCTTTCTGGTCTACTGTTGGATCTGCTCATCTATTTCAATGTCCATCTAACACTCACAGCCCACATTTATGATCATGGGATTTTTTTAGGGAAATGAATAAGTTATAATCCATGTTGGAAAAAGGATGCAATTCTTCAGTCAGGACAGCTACTCCAGTGTACTCGTAGGTCTCCTGACTTTTATCCTAGCAGCTTTGTGTCAGTGAATACAGCTCTTTAAGGCCTGTCAATTACGTCATCTTTTCCACTTCAACCTCCTACTCACAGTGCACTACTCCAGCCAGCTTGGGCTCTGCCTCCACGGAGCAGTTCCCGTTCAGTTCTGTCTTGCACGGACCTCTGGTTCTCTGCCACCTCTGTAGAAGCTACTTTTATTGCTACTTTGGTCTGGGTTCCAGTTGTTTTCTGGCTCAAACAGATACATTCTGTAATCTCTGATTCTTCTTTCTTGATAGTAGTAGTAAGACTCCCATTTTTGCTGTTTTGGTCTTTCTCCTAAGTATCTTTATATGTTTTTCCAAGTCTCTTTCAAGTGTCCATTCTATTCTTCTAGCCTATTAGCTCTATCCTCAGCTTTTGTCCTTTCTTCCATCTTTATACCCTCTTAAAACTTTTTCTCTGTAAACGTTCTGGAGGATTTCAATTGTTACTGTATTTTCATTCTAACCACTACACTATCTTCAATCTTTCTTGTAAGCAATAAAGTGGCAGGTTCAAATACCTGGTTTAGTGTTCAATGGCTGGCTGCCGGGAAGAATGTCCTAAACTTACTGTTTTCTGCCAATCTCTTAATTACACCCCTTCCGCCATTCTCTATGTTGGCACTTTGTTTTAAATACCCAGTCACAAAAAAAACAGTGGATTTTTTTAACAGCCATCTTAGAGTTGTCTTTGTCTCCTATATTGTACTTTCACTTGAAAATTTCATCTTCCTCTCTCTTCTCTCTAGTGCACTTCCTGAGACCATGCAATTAGCATCCCATGAAGATTTTATGGAAGCAGTAATGGTTAAGTGATAGAATTTTTGTCTATGGGAAACCTAGGTTCTACTCCCAGGTATTGTACCTTGTTTGTGACCATGGCAGTGGGGACTTAA
This sequence comes from Elephantulus edwardii, assembly GCF_000299155.1. Lineage (NCBI taxonomy): Eukaryota > Metazoa > Chordata > Mammalia > Macroscelidea > Macroscelididae > Elephantulus > Elephantulus edwardii. The sequence goes on along the minus strand of NW_006399768.1, from coordinate 29,159,539 downwards.
CTTGCTTATTTCTATAATACTGAATGAAATTTCAGTGGTGCTTCCAGACCAAGATGAATGAGTGTGGAAACCTTGACAATTTATTTTCAAAACCAAAATCAACCATGCAAAACCCTATGCATGGATGGTCAATGATTTTAGACCATTATAGAGATGGTGCAGGCATCATTGCCCATGTCAGATGCCAATGTGTGTGTGGCCTAGGGAGTAAGGGGTTGCACTGACGAGTCAAAGGTATGTGTTTTGAATCCATAAACTGCTCCGTGGGAGAAAGATGGGCAAACTTCCTCTGAAAAACCCACTGGAGGCTCAGCCATGAATCAGTTCCGCCTCGATGGCACAAAAGAACAACAACAATGTCCCAGAAAATTTTAGTACTGCTGCTACAATAAATCCAGAGGCAGGATAATCATAATTTTATCAACAAAGCAAAGCAGTTTGATTTACCAGTGAAAATGTTATTTTTTAAAAAAGATAATACATTACTATTTTATTACAAAGAGAGCAATTTTATTTCATTTTAAATAGACAGTTTAGGAAACTTTGAGGTTTTGTTCTTTATATTGCTAAGAACAGATTTATGTTTGATTCTTTTACACAAAATTGAGCAATTATGCTAAAGTAGCTAATATTTGAGTGTTTTCCAAAGAAGAATTTAATTTAATTCTTAAGAACTTTTTTCACATTTAAGCAATGTTTGGTTTTATTTGTTTTAACTGTAAAATGCAATTAGTCTAATATGCTTCCTGTGAAAAAAATAATATAATTCTGTCAGGAAGGTTTTTATGCTAACATGAATAAAACGAATTGAAATAATGAAACTCAGAAAAATGAGATCAGATTGTAAAGTTTCGTTTTATGTTTTACAAAGTAATCTTTTTACAGAACAATATTTGGCAAAGAAAATCTGAGAAGTTTTTCTTTATCTCCTCAATACTTGCTTCTGATGTTGAAGAGTAAAATAAAAATCGAGCAATGTCCACAATTCAAGAGAACGAATTAAAAGTTTCAAGCTAGTTTTCAAAAAACCAAAAGTCAAATTCAGCATCATTGAGTCTATTCCAACTCATAATAATCTTCCTTTAGATTTTCAAGCCCATAAATCGCAATGGGAGGAGAGTGCCTTCTTTCTCCAGAGTTGCCCCTGGTGGATGTGAAGCTTCTGGAGAGGTTTAGCCTTTGGTTGGCAGCATACTATATTATGGGTTGCATCACCAGAGTTTCAAAAATTGGTTGTTTCCCCCCAAAAAGTGAATTTATAAATGTAGAAAGTAGATTGATGATTAGGAAATTCTAGTGGCCTAGTGGCAAGAAACTGCATTGCAATCCCAAAAGCAAGTGGTTTCAGGCCACCAGCTGCTCCACTGGAGAAGGATGGACAATATATTGCCGTGTGATTACTGCCTCTGAAAACCCACTGGAGGGTCAGCTATGGGTCGATTCTGACTCTACAGTACACAACAACAACAGACTGATGATTGGCATGGAATAAAGCTCCTTTTATGTTCTGGAATTACATAGTGGTGATGGTTTCACCACCCAGGTAATACATTAAGAAGCAATAGATCATACATGTTTTTGGTTGAATTGTGTCTTGTAAAGAGATGATCAAGCCCTAACCTCCCATATTTGTGAATGTGACTTTATTTGTCAATAAGTTTCTGAAGATATAATTAACATAAAGTCATCATATTTGTGAATGTGACTTTATTTGTCAATAAGTTTTTGAAGATATAATTAACATAAAGTCATACTTGAGTACCGTGAGTCTCAATCCAATATAATTGATGTTCTTCTTTTTCGTAAAAGCAGAAACATAAAATTGCAGAGGGAAGATGGTCATGTGAAGGTAAAGGTAAAGATTATGGCTATGCTGTTACAAGCCAGTTGGCACCTGGGGTTACCAGATGCTGGAGGCAATACGAAAATCTTTCCTTAGAATCTTCAGAGAGAAATGGCCTCGCTAACGTTCTGAATTTGAATAAACGTCTACCTTGTAATGGATAAATCTTTGATTATACAAGACTATGCAAAGGGATTTGATTGTGTGGATCATAAAAACTTATGGAAATCATTGAAAAGAATGGAAATATTGTGCTTATGTGAAACATATACATAGATTAAGAAGCAGTTGTCTGAACAGAACAACTGAACACTGAATGGTTTAAATCAGGGAAGATGTGTGTCAGACTTGTATCTTTTCTCCATATCTATTCAATCTGTATGTTGAGCAAATAATTGGAGAAGCTGGACTTTATGAAGAAGATTGTGACACAAGGCTTGGAGGAAGATTCATCAACAACTGGTTTTATACAAAAAGCAAAATCTTGCTTGCAGAAAGGAAAAATGATGTTGAGGTACTTAATACAGAATGACCAATCTCCCATGTTATTTCCTGTTTCTGAAAACCTATTAGATCAACTATGAGTCAGTTGCAATTTGATGACATACAACAATGACAATAACCAAATACAGATTATATCTCAATAACATGACAATAAAAATCCTCAGCACTGGACCAATAGGTATTTTTGGTGGAGAAAGGATTGAAGTTGTCAATGATTTCACTTTACTTTGGTCTATAATCAACTTCTGTGATAGGGTTGCTGTTATGTGCTGTCATGTTGCAATCGATTCATCACTGACCCTCCAGTAGGTTTGCAGAGGCTGTAAATCACTGAGGAGGAGACTGACCATCTCTCTGCCATGGGGCAGAAAGTTGATTTGAACCAACTGTCCTTGGGTTGGCAAGGCAACTGCTTACCCACTAGACATCAGAACTCTTTACCTATGGTAGTCAAGAAATTTAGATACTTGTTGCACTGGGAAAGTCTTAAGACCTCTCCAAAATACTAACCCAGGTTTTGGTCTTTTCAACTGCTTCTTATGCATTTGAAAGCGGAATAATGTATAAGGTTGACTAAAAAAGTTCAGTACCTTTAACTTGTAGTGTTGGTGAAGAATACTGGATGAACTGCTGAAAGAACAAACAAATCTATCTTGAAAGAAGTGCAACCAGATTGTTTCTTGTAGGCAATAGTGGTGAAACTTCATCTCCCATACTTTGGACATGTTGTCAGGAGGTGATAGAATTTGGGATTGCAGTGCAGCTTCTTGCCATTAGGCCACCAGAGCTCACTGGAGGTGCTAGTCCTTGGAAATAAAGATATCATGCTGCGAAAGTTGGAAGTTCTGAGAAAGAGGGGGAGATTCCAAAGGTAACAGATGGATTAATACAGTAGCTGTGACAATGGGCTTAAGCATGCTAGAGTTCATAAGGATAGCACAGAATAGGAGAAGGTTCTTATCTGAGTTGTTCCAAAAGTCCCAATAAATTGTGGTCAACTTGAGGACACATAATACCAAGCATTTTAGGTATAAAGAAATACATTTCTGTTGCTTGTTCTGTATTTTGTTTTATATCTCTATTGTTTTAAGCCACCTAGCTTTTGGTATTTTTTTATGGCAGTCTTCAGAAACTACATTTGTCTATATGCTGTGCCGTAATGGAGTCAATATTGCTATGATGCTTGAAGCTATGCCAATAGTATTTCCAGTGCTAGCAATGTCACCAAGATGGACAGGTTCTAGGGAAACTTCCAAACCAAGACAGACTCTCTGAACGAAGAAGGTCTGGTGACCTGCTTCTAAAAATCTGCCAATGGAAATTCTATAGATCACAACAGAATGTTATCTGACATGTTTTGTTGTTGTTAAGTGTTGCCAAGTAGTAGAAGACTCATAGTGACCCTATGAATGAAAGTCTTAAACACATATAACTTTCATCATTTCTCTAAGTTCATAAAGTTTCCTGATGCAAGCTATTTTGGAAGTGGATGCCACTCCTGCTTCCAAGCTTGTTTAAATTTGAGAGCTCCATCAAATACTGTCCACCATGGGCAACCATTATTGCATTTGACACGTTGGTGTCACAGTGTTTACCATCATAGCAACCATGAGTTACCTCTGTACAGCAAATGGACAGATCAGGGCTATATTACTTAGAAGACTATTAGACTGAAAACAATTAAAACCAGGCCTGAGGGCTGCAGGCCCTGGGGCTCAAATGCCTTTTTAAATAGCTCACACCCAACTGCTAGCAACAGTCCCACCCAAGCCTCAGACAAAACAGAAAGCACATCCTTGTAGAATCTAGCTGCTATCTAACACAGTGCTGGAAAACAAGGGAGCTCTAGCACTGCTGGCCCAGTGGCAAGAAGCTGCACTGTAATCCCAAAAGCACATGGTTTGAGGTCACCAATTGCTCTTCAGGAGAAGAATGGGAAATCTCTGAAAACCCACCAGAGCATTAGCTCTGGGTCGGTTCCACCCCAACAGTAAATAACATCAGCAACTATTGGTATAGCTCATAGGGACTTGTGTTGCTAACAGAAAAGTGGTAACGGTCTGGAAGTTTGAATTGACTAGACTGGTCCTTGGAGAGGGACATTATATTTGGGAGAGTGGAGGGACAGCACAGGAGAGGAAGACCCTCGACGAGATGAATTGATTCTGTGAGTGGAGTGGTGGGAATGAGTGTGTTTGAGACAGTGAGGTTGGCACAGGATAGAATGGCATTTAGGGCTCTTGTACATATAGGGTTGCTATGAGTCGCAAATGACTTGATGGCACATAACAACAACAACAGTCCTCTACAACTGAAAAGTGGAAAATTCTCCTCCTATGCATTTTACAACCTCTGAAAACCCACTGGAGGATCAGCTATAAGTCAGTTCTCACTCAATGGCAATGAGTGAGC
>NW_006399768.1:29138279-29145058 GCF_000299155.1 Elephantulus edwardii | reverse complement strand
CTTTCAAAACACAGTGAACATAATCATAGACTGAGAATAGTAACAATCATGAAGTTGGTGCAGAATTTGGCAATGTTTGGCAGGACAGCAACTAATAATAGCAACAAAGGAAAACTAATGCAATCTATTTTAAACACCTGAGATTTGTAGTATATGAAGTATAATACTAAAAAAAGTATTCTTGATATTAGAATAGTTATAATATATTAAATGCTTAAATACTTTGGGCACCTGGCAGATTGATGATCCATTTAGCATAGATATCCTCCTCTTGAAAGGACCATGTATGGAGGACAGGATGACTGAGTGGGTTTAACAATCCTAGAAAGGAGTGAGCTTGTTCATTAGTTTCTGCTATATTTAAACTTAAAGCAGATATTTCTCAGTTTCCTCACTTTATCAAGTTGAGATAATCAAATATAGGGAAAGAATTATGAGTTGTATGCAAGAGTGAAATTTTTAAGCTGGTTGTATCCTGGACAGAGTAATATTTACTTCTTTTGGAGATGCCTTAATATCATAATCTTGGAGAATATTACACATATAGTGATACTTAGTCATTTTGAAGAAGTATTAGTTATTTGACTGATACTTAGTCATTTTGAAGAAGTATTAGAGTTATTTGAAGAGTTATTTGACTGATGACTGCAGACATCTTTCTAGATTTAATGATTTATAAATCATGTTTCTTTCTCTTTCTTTCCCACTTTTTTCTTTTTAATGATATCTTTGAAAATTTAGTATAAACAAATTCTAGCTTATAAAGAAAAACATTGAGGGAGGTGAATATTTATTTTAGAAATTATTTAACTATGTTGTTTTTATAAACTACTATGTTTTTGTTGTTGTTACATGCCACTGAGTTAGTATCAACTTATGGCTATGTCTCTGGTGGATTTTTAGAGACTGTACAATACCCAGGAGGAGATGCCTACCTTTTCTCCTTTAGAGCAGCTAGTGGATTTGAACTGCTTGCCTTTGGGTTAGCAGCACAAACTCCTTACCGACTAAGTCACCAGAGCTTCTATAGGACATTGTGCTTAACAGCAATTTTCACTATTTCACCTCTGTTGTGGTTATTAGGTGTCATCAAGTCAGCTACAACTCATGTCCTTATGAACAACAGATATGAGCCTTGCCCTGTCCTGAGACAGCTTCACTATCTCTGCTATGCATGAGTCCCTGTGTCAACCACTCTTGTTGAAGGTCTTTTTTTTTCCTTTCACCATCCTTCCATCTTTCCCAGCACAATGGCTGGCCCCTCTGGACAATATCCCCAAAGTATATGAGGTGAAATGTCACTTCATTTGTCTCTGAGGAGCACTTCAGATGCACTTCCTCCAAAACAGACTTGTTTATCCTTTTGGCAGTTGATAGGATATTTAGCACTCTTCTCCAATATCACAATTTAAGGGCATTGATTCTTCTTCTGTCATCCTTATTCATAGTTTAACTTTCAGATGCCTAGGAAGTTATTGAAAGACTATGGGTTAGATCAGGTGTGTCAAAGTCTTTAAATGGACATCCTTGCTATTTAGCACGTTGGAGTGATCATCAGCAACAGTGCAACATGTTCTTTTATTTCTTGGCTGCTATTACCTATTTATTTCACTACTTTGTTGTTATATACTATCAAGTTGGAATGGACTCATAGATGACTCTCCAGCAGGTTTTCATAGGTAGTAAGTCACATGGGAAGAGTTTACCCATCTTTCTCCTGCATAACAGTGGTGGATTGGAACCACTTGCCTTTGAATTGGCAGCATAACTTCTTACTACCAAATCACCAGAATTCCTTATTTCACTATAGCCCTTTTTCATTCCCCAAATGTAGCCTCTCTAGGACATTTTTATTTAAACCTCTCTATGATATCTTTGCAAGATTTCTTTTTAAGAAATCCATCTATTATGCACAGAGGCAGGGAGGTTCCTAATAGGGAAGAGCTTTTATTCATATAAAAGAAAATTGCTCTCAAATACCATGTCCTAATAACACATAAAGCAGATACGGTGGTATTTGCTGTTGGTGTTGGTGTTGTTGAGTCAATTCCATAGAACTAGAAAAAGCAAAAGCAAAAAATAACAAAATTGACAATTTTTCCTTACATCTCACTCTTATAATTTACATATTAAGGAGACTTACAGCATATTGAAATTTACTTCACTCCCATTCTGCACTCCTTCTTCAATAATTTTATTGTGATTTTGGGAGCCCTTGTGTTTTAGTATGTTGCACTGCTAGCCAAAGACCAAGTGTCTCTGATGGTTCAAACGCACTAGTTGCCCACTGCAGTAGAAAGATTCAGTCTCCTCTTATTAAGATTTATAGCCTTGAAAATGAAATGGAGGGTTGTTCTGAGTTGGGAACTACTCACAACAGTGGGCTTGGATTTTTGTTTATTGTAATTTGGGTAAAAGTTTACAGAGCAGTTTGGTTCCCTATTGCATTCATACACATTTAGTTTCATGACATTGATTGCAATTCCCACTGTCACATTTGTTCTTCTTTCCTATCCTTTCCTACTTTCTGAGCCATACACTGGGACCAATGACACCCTTTGGATCATATGGTTGATTGTTTTAAGCAGCACATACCTCCCTGGTGTTCAACTTTTAGATCTGTCTGTTGTTTGGCTGAAAGTTAATCCTGATGTTGAGTTCAGTTCCAAGCTTGAAAGTTTCTAAAGACCATAGCCTCAGGGATTCTACCAGTTTATGTGGCACCACTAAGCCTGGACATATTTATGATTTTGAGATTTGTTAAACTACTCCTCCCCCCCATTCTATCTAGGACCTTTTTGTTATCCTGTTCACAGAAGTCAGCATGGGTAGTTGGGCTGTGGTGGTGGTTGTTATGTTCTGTCAAGTTGCATAGTGACCCTATGTATAATGGTTCTGAACCCTGCCCTATCCTGAGCCTATATAATTGTCTCTGAAACACCTACACCTATTACTCCATTACTGTGTCAATCTATCTCATCTAAGGTCCTCCTCACATGTGCTGTACTTCACCCCTCTGATCATGATGTCCTTCTCTAAGGACAGGTCCCTCCTGGCAACACGCCAAAAGTATGTTAGACAGAACTTCAAAATTCTTGCTTCCAAGGAGCAACTTGGTTTGACTTTCTCCAGGACAGACCTACTTGTTCTTTTGGCAGTCCATAATTCAGTGCTCTCCTCCAGCACTACAACACAAAGGCATCGGTTCTTCTTCTATCATTCTTTGCCTCTGTCCAGCTCTCTGATGCATAGCAAGTAATTATGAAGACCATAGCCTGGATCGGGTGCACTATAGTCTCTAAATTGACATCATTGATTTTCACCTCTCTGGAGAAATCCCTGATGGCAGATTTTCCTAATGCAATTCATCTTTTGATTTCTTGACTGCTGGTGCCAAGAGTGTTGATTGTGGAACTGAGCAAGCTGAAATTGTTAACAATCTCAATCTCTTCTTCATCTATCATGGTTCTGCCAAGGGCCCAGTGAGGAGAATCTTTGTTTTCTTAATGATGAGCTCCAATCTGTATTGAAGACTACAGTCCCTGATCTTATGCAGCAAATGTTTTAGATCCTTCTCAGTTTCAGCAAGCAAGGTTGTGCCATCTGCATAAAGCAGATTGTTGATGAGTCTTCTTCCAATCTTGATGCCACATTTCTCCTTTTAACGTCCAGCCTCCTGAATGATCTGTTTTGCATATTGATTGAAAGGGTATGGAGGAAATGTGCACTTTTTATTTTCTTGATTTTGAACCATGCAGTGCTTTCGTGCTCTGTTTTCATGACGGCTTTCTGGTGTAAGTTGCACGTGAGCACGATCAGTTGTTCTAGGATTTCCATTTTCCTCAAGGTTAGCCACAATTTATTGTGATCCACACAGTCAAATGCCTTGGCATAGTCAACAAAAAACAAACCAACATTCCTCTGACACTCTTTGCTTTCAGCCAAGATCCATCTGACATTGGCAGTGATGTCCCAAGTGCCACAGCCTCTTGCATATTCAGCTTGTATTTCTGGTAATTCTCTGTCACTGTTCTGTTCCAAGCATATTTGGATAATCTTCAGCACGATTTTGCTTGTGTGTAATGTCAAGTGATATTGTTTCATAATTTCCACACTTCTTTGGGGATGGGAATAATATAGATCGCGTCCAGTCAGTTGGCCAGATAGTTGTTCTCCACATTTCTTGATACAACCTGGCGAGCAGATCAGGGCAGCATCTGTTTATTGAAACAGGTCAATTGGTTTTTCATCAATTCCTGGGTTCTTGGGTTTTTCTTTTTGGGTTTTTTTTTCCAATTCCTTCAGAGAAGCTTGAACTTCATTCTTGATCATCATTGCTTCTTGATTATATGTTGCTTCATGAAATTTTTCTGTCAGCCAATTATTTTGGTACAGTGACTATGAATACTCTTTCCATCTTCTTTTTATGCTCCCTAACTAGTGGACTACCATCTGGTTTTTCTGATCTCATAGTGATGAGGTCTGAAGTTCATGTTACCCATTAGTCTTTTGGACTAATTGTCCCCATGAGTTTTACATTTTTTTCACTCTTAAATGCTCCAGATAGGATGAGATCAATAGTACCACCTCATAAAGCCTCAGATGAGCTTTTAAGACCTCTATTGCTATTCACTCAAACAGGATGTAGAAAATTGTCTTAATCATGTTATGCCAAATGATTTGAATGTTCCTCTTGTTGACATTTTATAATATTATTTTTCAGTAGATTTGCCCAATGTAGCACATTATTATATTTCATTTTTTCCATTTTGTTTCTTTACTATTACTCTCAGAATATTGAGTGTAGATCCAAGTTAAAGTAAGGGTTTTTTTTTTATTAAATTTCATTAGTTTTAATGAACATTTACAGGGATTTTGGGTTTTCATTCCTTCATTGCTGCACCATTCTCTCTACCCTCCTCCCCAGTTTGTTCTTCTTCCCCGCCATCCGAATATCTGTTTTAATTGTCCAATTGCCACAGTGCTTGTCAAAGTCAGTTCTGATTAATCTCCTTTGTCGGTGTGTCCTTTGCCATTCCCTATCACTCCTCCCTGAGAGAGACTTCACCCTGATTCATAAGGAACAGGGGATGGCGTAAACTTTGTTGTTCTTGATGCTGTGTATTATTGAGTTGGAATGACCATAGCTGACCCTCCAGTGGGTTTTCAGAAACAGTGAATCACACAGGAGGATTGTCCATCCTTCTACCACAGAGAAGCTGGTTCCTTTAAACTGCATGTCTTTGGAATTGCAGCACAGCTTCTTGCCTCTAGAAAACCAAAGTCCCTTCACAATATCATGTTATTATTAAAGATTTGGGAAAATTTTTACTTTCTTTATGTTGAAAGAAATGCATTCTTTATGTTCTTTACATTTTCTTCACTTTCAGCAAGCAATGTTATGTCGTTTACATTTTAAAAATTGTTAATGAAACTTTCCCCAATTCTGTTACTGTATTTTAGCTTCTTGGATTATTTGCTCAGCATAGAGATTGAATAAGCACAGCGGAATAATACAGCATTGATTTAGACTTTTCCTTATTTTAAACGTAGTTATTGTTGCTATGTCTCCTTCTTTCTGCACAAAAGACAAATTGTTCTGCACATAAGCACTGTAAAGTATTTTTGAATTCTATTTCTTTGCAAATATATTCACAATTTAGTAGGCTTTTTTATACTCAGTAAAAGACAGGCGTTATTTATCTTTAACTTTCTGGAATTATTTACTTTCAACCAAGATCAATCTGATATTGTCAATAATGTCCTTCATTTCATTCTGTGTACTCGTATGAGTCCAGTTTGAATTTTTAGCAGTTCCTTATTGATATGGCAAAACTCTGATGATATTTGAAATACCAGTGGCATAGTTTCCAGCATCACAGCAACCTGCCAGTCATCTCAGTACAACAAATTGACAGATAAATCTGTACTCAAACTATAAACAAGCACACACACTTATACAAATTATAAAATAACTATAAAATAACAGCATTCGAGTCACATACAGATCAGGACAGCAGAGTGACTGATTAAGCGCTGTACTCATAAGAACAGATCATAAAACAAGTAAGTATATAGATATAAAACAAAAATGTATGCAAAGGGAAATATATTTGAAATCATTCATTATATATGTGGAAAGAATCACTGGAAAAACTTAATATCAGCGGTCAAATCTGGGCCAGGTACATAATGTGAATTAGACAATCAGTTGTTCAAGTGCAAGTTCAAATTGAAGCGGAGGAAAATTAAAACAAGACTTTAAGAATAAATACAAAACCCTGTGTCTCTTTCAACTGAATTTAAAATCATAGGGATATTCTGGCTGGTGTTAGATGGATCTTAGCTGAAAGCAGGGAATACCAGAAGAATGTCTATCTGTGTTTCATTGATTATGCAAAGGTGTTTGACTGTGTGGATCATAACAAACTGTGGCTGACTCTGAGAGGAATGGGAATCCCAGAACATTTAATCGTGATAATGCAAAACCTATACTTGGACCAAGAGGCAGACGTCAGAACAGAGCAGGGTTGGACCGCATGGTTCAAAATTGTTAAGCTCTTGGCTGGATGCTGCTGTGTCAGCATGTGGGAGCCCGGGTTCGAACTCGAAATAAACTTAGTTAATTCGGAAAAAAAAATTGTTAAGGGTCTACACCAGGGATGTGTCCTATCTCCATACCTTTTCAACCTGTATGCCGAGCAGATTATCTGAGAGGCTGGGTTCTATGAGGAAAAGTGTGGCATCAGGATTGGTGAAGATGTATTAACAATCTGCAT
>NW_006399768.1:29136178-29137624 GCF_000299155.1 Elephantulus edwardii | reverse complement strand
GATTGGCACAGGATAGAGCAGGGCTTAGGGCTGTTGTACATAGGGTTGCTATGAGTCGCAAACGACTTGATGGCACATAACAATAACAACAATATTAGGTTGAAGCATGGAACAGTAATTATTGAAGACAGAATGTGTTGTAGGATTCCATCAAGGATATTAACCATGAGGAAAGCAAAAGATAATTATAAAAACAGGGGAGGGAAAAGGGACCAAAATGTATGTCAAAAGATATTGAAAATTGCACTGAAATATCAAGAGGCCAAAACAAAGGGAAGGAATGCTGAAGTAAATGAGAGGAATAGGAGATTTCAAAGGGCAGCTTGAGAAGACAAAGCAAAGTATAACAAGACATGCAAAGAGAGAGTTAGAAAATAAACAAAAAATGAAGCTGAAATAATTGAAAAACAAATTCAAACTTTGAGTTGCAAGACTGAAGGAGACTTTGGGTAAAATCAGGTATGTAAAAAGAAGATGGAAAGCATATACAGAGTGTACCAAAAAGAATTGGCTGACAGGGAACTATTTCAAGAAATAGTATATGATCAAGAGAAAATGGCAATGAAAGAAGTTCAAGTTTCACTGAAGACGTTGACAAATATAATGCCGTAGCAATTGATTGAATTCAGTGACATATTTCAACAGACACAGCTCTGGATGGTCTTACTGGTTTATGTCAAGAAATTTAGCAGACAGCAGCTTTGCCAACTGACTAGAAAATATCGTTATTTGTCTCCATCCTCCAAAAAAGCTGATCCAACAAAATCTTGAAGTGATCAAATAATATTACTAATATAGTATGCTAATAAAACTTTGCTGAAGATTATTTGAAAATGGCTAGAACAGTATACTGACAGATAATTTCCAGAAATTGAATCTGGATTTAGAAGAGACTGTGGCATGAAGGATATCATTCCTGATGTCTGGTGGATCTTGGCTGAAAGCAGAAAATATCAGAAGGATGTCTATTTATATTTTATTGACTCTGCAAAAGCATTTGACTGTGTGAATCATTGGATCATAACAAATTATGGTTGACATTAATTACAGTGGGAATCTCAGAACACTTAATTTTTGCTCATACAAAACCTATACCTAGACCAAGAAGCTATTTCTTGAACATATCAAAGGAATACTGTAGCGTTTAAAAATCAGGAAAGGTGCAAATCACTCCAGAAGCTTGACTCTGTGCAGAAAAATGGGAGGTGAAAAAGGGAGGGTTAGGGAGGAAAATGCGCAAAAATGAACGAATGAAATACAACTTTTTTGTAAGCTTTATGAAAAAAGATATTAAAACTTTGTAAATAAATCAGAATAATATAAAAAATTACAACCTAAGTGCTCATCAGCAAACGAATGGGTAGAGAAGCTGTGGTATATTCGCACAATGGAATACTATGCTGCATTGAAAAACAAGGAACTCATGCAATATTATTCAAAATGGGT
>NW_006399768.1:29130760-29134633 GCF_000299155.1 Elephantulus edwardii | reverse complement strand
GGTATGGAGATAGGACACATCCCTGGCGTACACCCTTCCCAATTTTGAACCATGCAGTGTTTCCTTGTTCTGTTCTGACGACTGCCTCTTGGTCCAAGTATAGGTTTCACGTTAGCACGATCAAGTGTTCTGGGATTTCCATTCTTCTCAGAGTCAGCCACAGTTTTTTATGGTCCACACAGTCAAATGCCTTTGCATAATCAATGAGGCACAGATTGACATTCCTCTGGTACTCCCTGCTTTCAGCCAAGATCCATCTAACATTGGCTACAATATCCCTAGTACCATGATCCCTTCTAAACCCAACCTGGACTTCTGGCAGTTCTCTGCTGATGTGCTGTTCCAGTTGTTTTTGGATAATCTTCAACAGAATCTTGCTTGCATGTGAAATCAACGATATTGTTCTATAGTTTCCACACTCTGTTGGGTCACCTTTCTTTGAAATGGAAACAAATATAGACGTCTTCCAGTCAGAAATGTTGATAGAATAAAGAAATAGGTCTTGGAGAAAAGTACAACCAGGATGATCTTCAGAGGAAAGAATGGTGAAATTTTGTCTCAGATACTTTGAGTATGTTGTTAATCAAGTATGTTGATTAAGTTCTTGGAAAAGGACATCATGCTTGGAAAGGTGGAGGGTCAGAGAAAGAGAGGTCAACTCTCAATGAGACTGATTGACATAGTGACTTTATCAAGGGACTTAAGTATATCAGAAATGATGAAGATGACATAGAAGAGGACAAAATTCAGATCCATTATTCATTGAGTCTCTATGGTTGATTTGATGGCATTTAACAATGACAATATCATGGGAAAGGTGTGTGGAGAAAGTGTCAAGAGATGTAATGCCTAGGCTAGGGCATATTTTCTGCTGGTTTCAAAGCAGTGTTGGTTAGCTTGCTTGACTATGGATGATATCTTTGCCAGTTCAGGAGATGGATACTTCCAATCAGCAGAGGTACCTCCTCTAATCTGGGAACTAATTTTAGGCCTGATGTGGCATAATCTGGAGGTTCTTGTGTAATTGCTTTGAGAGCTTCCAGCTCTGGAAACAAGACAGTATGGCTGTGGCGTGAGATCGCAATGATTCTTGGTGGGGTGTGGCATAGGAAGGAGGGTAAAGGAGTAGGGGGCTGGGAAAAACACTGCCAATCACCTGTTGCAGTGAGATGGGTGGGCACTGGAAACAAGGGAGAGACTGGACCTTCAGCTGTGTGGATACCATTGTTTTTGCTGCCACCCTTTTGCCTTCTTACCTCACGCAGATAGTTTAAGATAGTCACACTGCACTGTCTGATTATTCTGTGTTCTCCTGCTCTCTCCTTACTTGATGTTTCAATTCAGTCTTTCTCTTCAGTCAGTGTTTGAAATATTTACTTATCTTTTCTTTTTAAACTGTGTGTGTGTTGAACTTTTTAATATTCTAAAGAGTAGCAGTGTCAGCCTAAAATTCACCTGATTCAACCATGTATTTTCAATTGCTTCTGTGCAGTACCTTTGAATTGTCCTGTTGGAAAAGAGTACTGAATATTCCATGGATTGTCAAAGCAACAACAGACACAAGTCTGTAGTGGAGGAATTTCAACCCAGATGCTCCTTAACAGCATGAACAATGAAACTTCATCTCACATACTTTGGGCATGTTGTCAGGCAGGGCCAGGCCTTGGCAAAAGATATTCTGGTGGAAAAAAACTGGAGAATTCTCAAAAGAGAGAAAGACTATCAACAAGATGGCTTAACACAGTGACTATAGCAATAAGTTCAACCATATGAGAGATGATCAGGACAGCAGAGGATAGGGCAAGGTTCAGATGAGCCATAGTTCACTTGATGGCACCCAGCAACAAGAACAGCAATAGCATTGATATACTGATAAGAACATTTTTTAAATGGTCTTTGATATAATTTTACCTGCATATTCCCTTAATGGTATTGTTTTATAATTTCTGGCTTCTCTAAGTGTGACATCAGGATTGGAGGAAATTCATCAACAATCTGCATTATGCAGATGACACAACCCTGCTATCTGAAACTGAGGAGGACCTGAAGCGCTTGCTACAGAAGGTCAAAGTCTGAAGTCTGAAACCTTCAATATGGATTGAGGCTCAATGTCAAGAAGACAAAGATTCTCACCACTGGACCAATTGGCAGCATTAGGATGGATGGTGAAGAGATTGAGTTGGTTAACTAATTTACTTGGCTCCACAGTTAACACTCTAGTCGCCAGCAGCCAGGAAATTAAAAGACATGTTACAATGGCAAAATCTGCTATTAGGGACCTCTCCAAAGTACTGAAGAGCAATGGTGTCACTCTAGAACTAAGGTGCACATGATTATAGGTCATGTTCTTTGCAATCACTTTTTATGCATCAGAGAGCTGGACAATGACTAGGGAGGATAGAAGGAGAATTGATGCCTTGAGCTATGGTGTTAGAGAATAGTGTTGACTATACTATGGACTGCTAAGAAAACAAACAGGTTTATCCTGGAGAGGTTGAAAAGAGGCTGCACTTGGAGGCAAGGATTGTGAAGCTTCATCTCACATACTTTGGACATATTGCAAGGAGGGACCAATCCTTGGAGAAGGATATCATGCTTGGAAGGGTGGAGGGACAGCGCAGGAGAGGAAGACCCTCTACGAGGTGGTTTGATTCAGTGACTGGCGTAATGGGAGTAGGTGTGTTAGAGACAGTGAGATTGGCACAGAACAGAGCAGGGTTAAAGGCTGTTGTATATAGGGTCACTGTGAGTTGCAGGCAACTTGATGGCACATAACTACAACAATGACTATCAGATTACTTTTTTTTGAAAAAAAAACAAAAAAAACCCAAAAAACCCCACCACAACCCCCCCCCAAGAAACAAAAACCAACTGTGCACAGATACAAACTCCTCCAGCATGTTGATGAGGTCTTCCAAATTATTTGACATAGATGAGTAATTGCTTCCAGCATTACGTATCCTTGTTGAAACATCTCAAATGCTATTCCATTCATTCCTAAAGGTTTACTTTTTGTCAATGACTTGAGTATAGCTTGGACTTCTTCTTTCACTACAACAATTTCTTAACCACATGCTATCTCTTTAATGATGCCAAAGCTTATCTCTCCTCCCATATGTTTTGATTCTTCATGTATAACTCATTAACTTTCCAATGGCTATTCCTATATTGCAACTTGAGGTTTAAAATTGTTTTTCATTCTTTCAGTTTAAGAAACTCAATAATGTTTTTCCTCTTTGATTTTATAAATCCAAGTCTTTTCATATTTCATCATAATACTTTGCTTTTTCTTCTCAATTCACCCTTTGAAATAACATGCTCAGCTCTTTTCTTTCATGATTTTTTCCATTTACTCTACATTCAAAAGCAGGTGTCAGGATCTCTTTTGGTCTTTTCCTGTCTTTTAAATTATTATTTTCTTTATGTAATGTATCATCTAACAACTGTTAGATATTTGCTTATTAGTGTTCATAGAGCCAAATTTACTTTTGATATGGTTTCTAAATTAAATCAAGATATATTAATTTAAAAAAGACCAAAAGATAAATTACTCTGATGAATAAGTTCAAGCTAAAGCTGAAGAAAATAAAAACAAGTTTACAAGAACCAAAATATGATATGACTTGGAGTCTATCCTACCTTAGTTTAAAAACTGTCTCAAGAATAGATTTGAGGAGTTGAACATTGATGAATGAAGATCAAATGAGCTGTGGGATGATATAAAGAATATTATCCATAAAGAAAACAAAAGGTTGTTACAAAAAAAGGAGAGAAAGAAAATATCAAAATCAATGCCAGAAGAGATTCTTAAAATTACATTAGAATATCGGGAAGCTAAAATAAAGGGAAAATGGATGAAGTAAAAGAGATGAA
>NW_006399768.1:29124732-29129643 GCF_000299155.1 Elephantulus edwardii | reverse complement strand
GCCAGGGATGTGTCCTGTCTCCATAACTTTTCAACCTGTATGCAGAGCAGATTATCCGAGGGGCTGGGCTCTATGAGTAGAAGCGTGGCATTAAGATTGGTGGATGATCTATCAACAATATGCGTTATGCAGATGACACAACCCTGCTTGCTGAAACTGAGGAGGACCTCTTGCACTTACTGCAGAGGGTCAAGGACTGCAGCCTTCAATATGGACTGAGGCTCAATGTCAAGAAGACATTCAATCTCACTCAAGATAAAATAATTTCAAAACAAATTCAAACTTTGAGTCACAAGACTGAAGGATGCCAGGAGCAAAACAGTGAATAATCTAGGAAGCAACGAAAGAACATAGAAAGAACACACAGTCACTGAAGAACAACAACAACAATAAAAAAAAGTAGACACAGAATCATTTCAGGAAGGAGCGCATGATCAAGAACCAATGGCAATGATGAAAGAAGTTCAAGCTGCATTGAAGGCATGAGTGAAAATAAGGCCCCAGTGATTAATAGGATACCATTGATGTATTTCCACAAACAGAGGAGCTTTAGATATGCTCACCACGCTATTCCGAGAAAATTGGAGGGTACTTACCTGGCCAATCAGCTGGAATAGATCCACATTTGTTCTGATTCCTCAAAAAAGTAATCCAATAGAATGTGGAAATTACTAAACACTAAAATTAATATCACATGCAAGTGAAATCTTACCAAAGATTATTAACAAATGGCTAGAACAGTAAATTGGCATGAAACAATCAGAAATTCAGTCTGTATTTAGAAGAAGCAGGGATATTATTACCAATGGTACGTAGATTTTGTTTTAAAAGAAACAATACTAGAAGAATGCCTATTTGTATTTTATTGACTATGCAAAGGCATTTGTTTGTGTGGATCGTAACAAATTATGACTGACATTGAGAGCAATGGGAATCCCAAAACACTTAATTTTGTTCATATGAAATCTAGACCTAGACCAAGAAATTGTTATCCACATAGAACAAGGGAATATTGCATGATTTAAAATCAGAAAAATCAACATGAATATTATATTTGCCCCTCTATATCATTTAAGAAACTGGACTGTATTAAGAAGAATGTGGAATCAGGATCTGAGAAAGACTCATCAACCACGTTCTTACAACCTTGTTTACAGAAAGTGAGGAAGACTTGAAACGTTTGCTGCAGAGGGTCAAAGACTACAGTAGCCTTCAATGTCCTCACCACTGGGCAAATAGGCAACATCATAATAGGTAGAGAAGAGATAGAAATTTCCAGTAACTTCATCTTGCTTGGAAACACAGTCAACACCCTTGTCATCAGCAGCCAGGAAATCAAAACATATATTTCATTGGGAAAATCTGCTGTCAGAGGCTTCTCCAATGTTCTGAAGAGTGAAGATGTCAGTTTGAAGACTAATGTGGCTCTGTTTCAAGACATGGCTTTTTAAATCACTTACTATGCATCTGAAAATTGGACAATGAGAAAAGGATGAGAGAAGAAGAATCAATGCCTTTGAGTTGTGGTGCTAGAGAAAAGTGCTGAGTATCCCATTAATTAACAAAAAGACAATGAAGTATGTCTTGGAAAAGGTGAAGCCAGATTTCTCCTTGGAAGCAAGAATAGTGAAATTTTTGACACACTGGACATGTTGTTAGTAGAGGCCAGCCATTGGAAAAGGACATCATGCTTATGAATACAGAGGGTCAGTAAAAATGAAGATGATTCTTAAAAATATGGATGGACACAATGATTTTAGCAGTGGGTTGGAGTATGTCAGAGATGATGAGAATGGCACAGGCTATGGCAGGATTCATATGTACTGTTCATAAGGTTGCTGTCAGCTTTACTCAACCAGAAGGTACTTAACAACAACAAAACAACAATATATTATATTATGACTCTCATAAGCTTCTTTTAATTTTCTTGACTTCAATTTGAACTTGAATATGAGCAATTGATACTCTTTTCCACAGTCAGGCCCTGGCTCTATTCTAAGTCATAATATTGATATTGGTCTTCTCTATAGCTTCTTTCCACTCATGTAGTCAATCAGATTTTTTTGTATTTCACCTAGGAAAGTATATGTGTAGAGCTACCATTTATATTACTGGAAAAATATATTTCCAAAATTTCATTAAGCTATCTTTTGCATAATTTGCATTACCAAGGCCACGTTTTCCAACTATTAATCATTCCTCCACGTCCCCACAACTTTTGCTCTGTAATCGTCAGTGATTATTAGTCTATCTTGATTGTATGTTTGATTAATTTCAGACTGTGAAAATTAGCTGAAATCTTTAATTTATTCTTTTTTGCCATTAGTGGTTGATTTGTAAATTTGAATACCACTTGTGTTAACTTAGAGGCCTCTGATGGCCTAATGGATAGGGAGTTCAAATCTACTAGCTACTCTCTGAAAGAAATATAGGCAAACTCCTACACAATTTACAGCTCCTGAAAAACTACTATAGGGTCAGCTATAAATTGATTCCAATTTGACTACAGTGAGTTTCAATTTTCTTGAGGTTATATTAACCTGCCTTCCTAGGAAATATGCTAATATTGTCCTATTCTAGTACTTCAGGATAAACTCTGCAAAGTTTTTTTTGGTGATGAAGGTGATGCCATTCACCTTCTATATGTCATTCCCAGCATAGTGGACCACATAAATTCCTGATTTAAAACAGACAGTACCAATTCATTTCAATTCACAAATGGCTAGGATTAATTTTTATGCATTACATTTAATTTTGTATAACCTTCAATTTTCTTAGATTCATGTGTCATCCATTCCATATTCCAATTGTTAATGGTTATTTGAATATCTTTCTTCTCATTTTGAGTTATGCTATGACAAAAAACTAAGATTTGAAAAGTTTTTCCCATATATGCTATTATGATTGGTTTTATATTGAGGAGGTAGCTTTTGTAGTTGTGTTTTGAGAGCCTTCCAACCCGAGGAGTTAATTTTCTCTTCGATATCAGACAATGTTCTGTTGGTATATATGCAGCTTTCATCAGACATTTTTTTTAAGACTTAGTCTGCCAGTTTTTTTTCCTAGTCTGTGTTAGTCTAGATACTCTCCTAACATCTGTCTAATAAAGGTAACTCTGGCTATTTGAAATACCAGTGTACATTTCCAGAATCACAGCAACACATAAACCACCACAGTATGAGAAAGTGACGGGAAAGTGATGACTGTATAGAGAAGCAAAACAAATGATGCATATGTAAATATATATTGGGTGTGATTTATTTCAAAGACCAGCTTATGCAGTTGTGGAGGCTGGTTAATCCAAAATCTATACTATATGTCATTTTGGGAGCCTTTCTTGATTCATATTGTTGCCAGGACTGACAATCCAAATTGATAAGTCAAGTGGAGGCTTCTGGATGATTTCCGAAGAGTCAGAGGTCAGAGCAGTCATAGAATAAAGAGTTGGATGCAGAGTCAAGAGAGAGTAACTTTTAAAAACCATCCAAATATATGAGTAACTTTATAATATAAATAAAAGATAAGAGATTAACTTTTTAAAAACATCCAAATATAATTGATATACAGGTCACATAACTCAGGAAACTCCCTTTTCAGCTGATTGGCTGTTCACATCAGGTCATAAAAATAGAGGATGATTACATTATATCTTCCAGCCCCCTGGGGATTATGTTCTAGCCAAATCACCATATAACATTAACCACAATAAAGGGAAGAAATATTTTTTTTAAAATTTAGAGTTGAATTTGTCACATAGACCTACTTATTGTTTAAATAAAAAGAGAATATTGTGTAATGAAACAACTTTCCCTTTACAAGATGCTTCCTTAACTTAACAGGACACTTAAAATTGTTATTGTTGTTGTCAGGTGCTGTTGAGTTGAGTAGACTTATAGTGATCCTATGAACAAAAAATCTAAACTCGATTCTATCCTTTGCCACTCTCACACTTTCTGGTACATAGGAGCCCATTGTGGCAGTCACCATGTCAATTCACCTAGTTGAGAGTCTTTCTCTCCTTCACTGACCCTTCTTTACTGACTTTCCACTCTTCCTACCATCAAGTTCTTCTCCAAGAAACAGGCCCTCTTAGCAACATGCTCAAAGTATGTAAGGCAAACATCATTCTTGCCTCTAAAAAGCATTCCAAGCACCCTCACCAGGATGTATTTATTTGTTCTTTTGGCTGTGAATGTGCTCAGAGCTTTTTCCCAACACCACAGCCCAGAGACATCAATTCTTCTTCTGTCATCCTTATTCAAGTTCTGGCTTTCAGATGCATAGCAAGTGATCAGAAAGAGTATGGCTTGAATCAGATGCACTTTAGTCCTCAAACTGCCATCACTACTTTTCAACAATTTGGAGAAGTACCTAACTACAGATTTTCCCAGCTCAAAGCATCTCCTTATTACATGACTGTTGCTACTAATGGTGTTAATTGTATGTCCAAGCAAGATGAAGTTGTTGTTGCCTATCAGTCCAGTGGTAAGAGTATGTTTTCTTGACATTGAGATGCAATCCATTAAAAAGACTGCATTTCTTGGTCTTCTGCAAAAGTGCTTCAAGTCCTCCTCACTTTGAATAAGCAAGGTTGTAACATTTGCATAATGCAGGTTATTGATGAATCTCCCTCCAATCCTGATGCCACATTTTTTTTCATAAAGTCCAGCTTCTCAAATAAAAGAGCTGAATAGAAGATTTCAAAGGTTAACTTGTGGAGGACAAAGCAAAGGATGACAATGGAATGTGCACATCACGGGAATTATAAAATGAAAAGGGTAGAACTTCTACATTTCTCAAGCTGAGAGAACAGAAAACCAAACTTGAGCCTCAGGTTGCAATATTGAAAGATGCTGTTGACAATATATTAAATGACCCAGTAAGCACTGGAGGGGAGGGGTGGACATGGAG
>NW_006399768.1:29114605-29115986 GCF_000299155.1 Elephantulus edwardii | reverse complement strand
TGTTTTCCAGCTACTAATTCTTTTTCCCTGTTCCCACCGTTTGCGTTCCAGTCGCAAATTATTATCAATGCATCCCGATTGCATGTTTGATCAATTTCTGACTGCAAAAGTTGGTAGAAATCTTCTATTTCCTCCTCTTTGGCTCTAGTTGTTGGTGCATATATTTTAATGATAGTGGTATTCACTGGACTTCCTTGTATGTGTACGGACATTATTCTGTCACTCACCACATTGTATTTCAGGATAGATCTAGAAATGACTTTTTAAATTATGAAACCAACCCCATTTTTTCTCACCTTTTCATCTCCGGCATAGTAAATCATAAGATCATCTAATTCAAAATGTCCCATGCCAAGCCATCTCATTTCATCAATACCTAATATGTCAATATTTATGCGTTCCATTTCTTACTTAACAATGTCCAATTTTCCTACGTTCATGCTTCTTACATTCCACATTCCAATCACTAGCGTCTCCTAGAGCTATTCCTCTTTCTCTGGGTTTCCATTTCTAAGATGTCAGTTTTCAACTGCATGTCTGTTAGTCAAAATGATAGTCAAAGTGTGCTCTATTGTACATAGGATTTTCGAAGGCCTGTCTTTTCAGAAGTGGATGGCCAAGCCTTCTTCTTAGTCTGTCTTAATCTTTAAATATATATAATAGTATCTAACAGACAAGCATTCCACAGAAAACAGCAGATGAAAGTCATTTGCCCAGTTATAAAAATGACCAATAGATTCAATGTTGCTGCCCACCCCCAATACATGTTGTTGTTGTTGTTTTTGTTTTTTATCCACCCTTTCCGTTCCACTACCATCCCTTCCTACTTTTGCCTACAACATTCAACACCTGTCTTCCTTTGACCAACCCTGATGTGATGGCCAAAGTCTCAAGCCAACAGGATTTCTGTGGTTCTGAGTATATTTTCTGCTATCAGTCTCTTATGATTCAGGCATTATGACTTCAATTTAAAATTGTTAAGTACAGCTGTAATGTACAACTTCTTTTCGTGGAAGGAGCTGAGAAAAAGTCCTTGTTCTTAAACTTCCACTCCAAGTTTGCCTTCTCCTGGGTTAATAGTGTTTGTCTTCGATGTGAAGCCAGGTGCTGATGCGGGCCCAAAACTCTTTAACTCATATTATATACACTCCCTCCTCACTTTCTAAGAAATCATCTAGCCAATGTCTGCTCTGAAATCTTGCAATACTACGTCATTGATTTTATACATGTGTTGTTGTTGTTGTTATGTACTGTCGAGTCGCCTGTGACTCATAGCAACCCGATGTGCAACAGCCCTAAACTCTGCTCTGTCCTGTGCCAATCGCACTGTCTCCGACACTCCCATCCCAATTATCCCAGTCACTGAATCAATCCACCTCAT
>NW_006399768.1:29105293-29114505 GCF_000299155.1 Elephantulus edwardii | reverse complement strand
GATTGACACGGAAAAATTTCAGGAAGTACCAAGTGAACAGGAGCTGATAGTAATTAAAGAGGAAGTAGAAGCTGCAGTGAAGACATTGGCAAAAAATAAAGCCCCAGGAATCAATGGAATATCGATTGACTTGTTTTAATTAACAGATGCAGCCTTGGATGTGCTCATCAGTCTATGCCAGGAAATTTGAAGGATGATTCGCCAACAGATTGGAAGAAGTCCATATTTGTTCCCATTGCCAAGAAAGGTGATCCAATAAAATGTGAAAACTATCAAACAATATCTTTACTATCATATGCATGTGAAATACTGCTGAAGAGCATTAAAAACTGGCCAAAACAATTCATGTTGTTGCTGTTGTTATGTGCCATCGAGTTGCTTGCGACTCATAGTGACCCTATGTACAACAGCCCTAAACTCTGCTCTGTCTTGTGCCAATCGCACTGTCTCTGACACTCCCATCCCTATCACTCCAGTTACCGAATCAATCCACCTCATAGAGAGCCTTCCCCTCCTGCACTGTCTCTCCACCCTCCCCAGCATGATGTCCTTCTCCAATGACAGGTCTCTTCTTACAACATGTCCAAAGTATGTTAGACGGAGCCTCAGAATCCTTGCCTTCAAAGAGCCACCTGGTGTCAGAAGTTCCATGCAGGATTTAGAAGAAGCTGGGACACGAGGAATATCATTGCTGGTGTCATATAGATCCTGACTGAAAGAATACCAGAAGAATGTCTATTTGTACTTTTTGACTATCCAAATGCATTTGACAGTATGGATCATAACAAGTTATGGCTGACACTGAGAAGAATGGAAGTCCCAGAGCAGTTTATTTTGCTCATGCAAAACCTTTACCTGGACCAAGAGGGTGTTGTACGAATAGAGTAGGGGACACAGCATGGTTTAAAATTAAGAAGAGTTTTACATCAGGGTTGTTTTCTTTCTCTCATATACTTAAAATATAATGTACTTAAATTTTAGTGTTGTTGTTAAGTGCCATTGAGTTGTAGATGACTCATAGCGACCATATGAACAAAAGACCTGAACTCTTGTATAACTTCCATTGTTTTTCCCAGGCTCATAGGATTTTTGGAGGCCAGCTATTTTGGAAGTGGATGCCACTCCTGCTTCCAAGCTTATTTGAATCGGGGAGCTCCACCGAACACTGGAGCGCTCAGGGATCTTGTAGCTTTCTTTTTGCCCCAAGTGGGTGTTAGCAGAGGGGACTTGCCAGATGAATTAGGGAATCTCCGGTGCAGAGGCTGCCAGCATTTGAACATGCTGGAATTGTAAAATGCTGAACTGTTTGTCCATGCCTGTAGGCTGAAGGTGAAGGCCAGAGTGCTGTGAGTCTTGGTCCCAGATGGACCTTTGGAGGGCCTCTTGTGTCTTGAAGAAGGATACACACGTGTATGGAACACTTGGGACAATTACAAATTGACAATTAAAAATCTAATTATTTAAAGACAGATTGTTGCTTGTTTATCATTAAATTGACAAAGCATAGTATATTTTTTAAAAAATCGTAAAATGTAAAATTGCTTATCTTCCTATCTTGGTCTTGGAAGCCCTGGTGGTACAATACATATTTTAGTACGTATTTTGTGAACTGAACGGTCAGTACTTTGAATTCACAACCCGTGCCATGCAGGAAAGTTGGAAGGATGCTGAGTAAGAGCCAGCTCAACAGCGAGGGACTTCGTTGAGTCTTTCCTCCATGTGAAGATGTAGAGCTGGCTGCTGGGATTATCATGCTATGTTTTCACCACTTCTGCTATATTCTAATATAAAAAGTTAGAGTTGTTTCCTACAGAGGTTATTTTAACCTCTTTTAGATCATTAAATTTTTTTAAATAAGAATGTATTTTGTATTGGTTTGCTTATAATTTTCATACACATCATGTTTCACACTATTTTCACTCACACTGACTTGTTTTGTACAATCATTTCCATTCATAACAATTTATGAAATTAATCAACATTGAACTATGCCCACCATTTCCCTGTCTTACCAGATGCGCCTCGGATCTTTCTCATTTCCTTTACCCAGCCCTCCCTCTACCCATCAAATTGTGCAACCCTATGATATTCTCCCCTGCCTGTCCTCACCCCTCTGCTCCTACCCTTCCCCCTTGGATCCTCACACATGTTTTACTAGTTATCTATTTAAAATTTTAAAAAAAGAGTCTTATACAGTATTTGCCCTTATGAGACTGAATTAGCTCATTCAGCATAATGTTCTCCAGCCCCTCCCAAGTAATACATATGGTAGCTACCATCACCTTTACTTTGGTTTTAAACTTTTAGCAATTACACTTACTCAGAGTCAGCTTATGGACCTAGTATTAAACTGAAAGGAATTTCAAAGAAAAAGAAAAAGTTGTGACAAAAATTTGGAAAGTCTGCTGTCAGAGACCTATTCAAATCACTGAAGAGCAATGATGTCAGTCTGGAGGTGCACCCGATAAAGGCCATGGTCTTTGCAATCACTTGCTATGCATCAGAGAGCTGGACAATGACTAGGGATGATAGAAGGAGAATTGATGCCTTTGAGCTGTGGTGTTGGAGAAGAGTGTTATATATACATGGACTACTAAAAGAACAAAGAGGCTCCTTCTGGAGAGGGATGCTCCTTGGAGGCAAAGATTCTGAAGCTTCATCTGACATACTTTGGATATGTTGCAAGTAGAGCCAGTCATAAAGAGGGATGTCATGCTTGAAAGGGTAGAGGGACAGTGCAGGAGAGGAAGACCCTCAATAAGATGGATTGAGTCAGTGACTGAGGTAATGAGGGTAGGTCTGTCAAAGACATTAAGATTGGCACAGGATAGAGCAGGGTTTAGGGCTGTTTTACATAGGGTGGCGATGAGTGTCAGGTGACTCGATGGCACATAACAACAAACAACTTATTATTAGCTGTGCATTGATTCTCTTAATATTTTATTATTATTTAAATTGATTACAAGGAAGGTGGCAGGCATTGGAACAATTGTAAACTTACAGAGAAATCTAGGAATATCTTCATTTCAGAAAAAGGGTTTACTAACAAATTTTTTTGTTTGTTTTTAGGTGTTTTTTTATTTGTTTTTAAGTTTATTTAATTTATTGTTGTTGTTGTTGTTATGTGTCGTCGAGTCGTTTGTGACTCATAGCGACCCTATGTACAACAGCCCTAAACCCTGCTCTATCCTGTGCCAATCGCATTGCCTCTGACACACCCATCCCGAGTACCCCAGTCACTGAATCAATCCACCTCATAGAGGGTCTTCCCCTCCTGCGCTGTCCCTCTACCCTACCAAGCATGATGTCCCTCTCCAAGGACCTTTCTCTCCTTGCAACATGTCTAAAGTATGTCAGACGAAGCCCCAGAATCTTTGCCTCCAAGGAGTAGCCTGGTTTAACCCTCTCTAGGATGAATCTGTTTGTTTTCTTGGCAGTCCATGGTACATTCAGTACTCTTCTCCAGCACCACAGCTCAAAGGCGTCAATTCTTCTGTCCTCCCTAGTCATTGTCTAGCTCTCTGATGCATAACATGTTATTGCAAAGACCATGGCCTGTATCAGGTGCACCTTCATCTCCAAAGAGACACCGTTGCTCTTGAGTACTTTAGAGAGGTCCCTAACAGTGTAATTTATTAGACAACATAAATTTTTCTGGTAATCTTTAACTCTTAATAAGCTATAGTAAGTGAGAAATTAAACGTAAAATACTATGAATGGACAAAATACTCAAATTTGACGTATAAAATCCCTGCACTCTGGAACCAATTAATAATAGAGACTATTATTCATTTGTCAATTAACTTAATATAGCTGTATATTTTAGAAGAGAAACTCTCTGTGGTATAGACTTTAGAGAGTTTTCCAGTCATTTCCAAGGTTGTTTTTAGCTGTTCCTGGGAGAATGATGAGCAATCTCCACTTGTGCAGTTTATAGACTTGGAAAAACCGCTGGTGTGTCAGCTATGAATGGGAATGGACTGGTCAACAATGAAAAAGAGAGGGAAAAAGATCATATTTGACATTACGTTATTTCCGAACAAAACTCAGGTAGCAAACTTTTAAAATATTTTAAAATGCTCTTACTGCATTTTCTGTTTATTATTTAAATCCAAAACACGGTGATTAAGGAATGGTTAGATTTAGAAAATAAATTTTCAGAGGAGTTTTTGCTTCTGTGCTTTAAAATGTCTATTGAATCTCTATATTATATATTTATTTACATTTTACACTTTCCTCAATGTTGAATACATTCCTCTCTTCATACTAAAGTACCTAAAATAAAAATTTTACAATAGTCTATTTTACTTAATCTCAAATTATATGTTGGTTTTGGATCATAATTTTTCTTTCTCTGTAACATTTGCTGTGTTTCTGTATGCTTACAGTACACAATAGAAAGTTTGTTATGTTTGGTATTATTTCAGGATATTAAGTTGACTTGTCTGCTTATTATATTTTTATAATTTTTAAAAATAATTATCAGCAATTGTTTTTATCACGTCTTCTCCAAACACCTTAATGCTGTATTCATAACTTAATAGATAGTTGTTTATAAAATGCAAGTTCATCAAGTTAAGCTTTCTGAAAAAAGAATGCTACAGAAATTAATGCTGCAGAAAAAGTACTCAACATGTAAATGCTGAGTTCAGAAGAAATGTCTGAATTGTGACACAGCAGGTGCTTTTTACCTTTTGACCTTCAACTGTTCCAGTCACTAGAACTAACAGGTTGGGTTTTTTGCTGAGCACAAAGCAATTTCTGTGGCAGCTTTTTAGATAGTGCCAAAGAGCAAACTAAAAAGCAGAAAGTGACTTTGTATGATTTTCCGAGAAGCACAAAGACAGTATTGAATCATTTCTCTTTGTACAGTATAGGACATGTTTAGTTCCATTGTGATTCTTAGAATAGACCTTCTAATTGTTCCCAGTGCAGTCTAGGGGTTTTGCCACCATTCACCGGTGCTTCTTGTTTTATTTTAGTAGATTATACTTAAATAAAAATCCACTCAATGTCAATTTTCAGAAGAGAATATTTACATGTTTTTAAAGATAAAATACTCAGAGGCTTTGGCTTCTAGACACCTGTTTAGGGCATTGAAATTTCCAGTGGTCTAGTGAAAACAGATGCCCTTAATTGGACTTAGTACCTCACTATGTTGTTGTGTACTGCCCTGTTGTAATGGACCTGTAACTGACCCTTCAACCAGTTTTCAGAGACAATTAATCACTCAGGAGATTGCCTGTCCTTCTGTGGAGCAGTTTGTGCATTTGAATGGAGTGCCTTCAGGATTTGCAGTGCTGTTTCTTCTCTCTGGGCCACGAGAGCTCTCCATTACCTCACTATAGAGGCTTGAATTTAGTGAGTGTCCAGTACAGTGCTAGTTTTCTTAGCCTAATAATGAAGCAAATATTAGTGAGATAAAACATTCATACAAAAGAATTAGTGTAGCATACAAGAAGAGGCAATTGATGATTTATGTAGAAGTCAACACACCTGGCACTCAAAGGTCTTGCCTGAGATCTAAAGAATATATTAATTTTTTTTCCCAAGGAAAAGTGGAGCTTGGAATATATGTTATAGAAGAATAGAATTAGATAAAGAGAGAAGAGAGAGGAAAATAATTACTCCAGACATCAAGAGAGAAATTTGACTTGGAAGAGGTCTTGCAGGTCATTTGGTCTAACCTTCTAAGTGGTACATGGATTACCTTTACATCTATGATCACTTTTGTGCTTGATTTAGTTTAAAATGACCTTTGCAGCCTCCCTTCAAGTTCAATCAGCCAAAAAGCGCCAATGCTTTCTCTTTTGAAATGCCACTCCTATCCCTTACTTTCCAGCCCTGTTGCTGTCACTGTAGTTGTGGCTCTTGCCATCTCATACCTGAATCTTTCCAAGAGCCTCCTAACTGGTCCCCCCCACCACCCTGAATATATCACATCTCAATTTTATTCTGTAAACTACCATGCATACTAGTAGAAAAGTGTTCCTAAAATGACTCTTTATCACATCACCACTGCTGAATTATTTTAAAAGTAGGGGCTGCCATTTAAGATTACAGTATTCTGAAAGAAACTGTAATTTCTTCAGCATTCTTTCTCCCAATCAAAACCCAAAGAAATATTCTTACCTTAGGAAGACTCATTTATATTTTTCTCTAACAACGGCAACAAAAGGCTTAAATATATTGAGGATGATAAGGCTAGGGTACACATAGGCTAGGTCAAGGTTCAGATCTATAGTTCAGAGTCGCTACGGATCATAGGCGACTTGACAGCACTTCACAACAATAACATCTATGGATATGCCCGACTTTGTGATGTTCCTCATATAACGAATATGCTTCTAACTATCATACTAAATGAGATCCTTTACTAATACTATAGATATCCCTTGTTGTTGCTACGTGCCATTGAGTTGCTTGCGACTCATAGCGACCCTATGTACAAGAGCTCTAAACTCCGTTCTATTCTGGGCCAACCTAGCCATCTCAAATGCACTCATTTCCACCACTTCAGTCACAGAACTGATCCATCTCATCGAAGGTCTTCCTCTCCTGTGGTGCCCATCCACTCTGCCAAACATGATGTCCCTCTCCAAGGACCAGTTCCTCCTTACAACATGCATAAAGTATGTCACATGAAGCTTCAGAATCCTTGACTCCAAGGAGCATTCGGGCTTCACCTTCTCCAGGACAAACCTGTTTGTTCTCCTAGCAGTCCATGGTATAATCAACACTCTTCTCCAGCACCACAGCTCAAAGACATCAATTCTATTTCTATCTTTCCCTATTCATTGTCCAACTCTCTGACACATAGCACATAATTGCGAAGACTATAGCCTGGATCAGGCGCACCTTAGTCTCCAGCCCGACGTCATTGCTCTTTAGTACTCTTGAGAGGTCCCTCATATCTGGCTTTCCCAATGCAATTCGTCACTTGATTTCCTGGCTGCTGTTACCAAGAGTGTTGACTGTAGAGCCAAGTAAACGAAAACTGTTAACTATCTCAATCTCTTAACCATCCATACTGATGCTGCCAATTGGCCCAGTGGTGAGAATCTTTGTTTTTTTGATGTTGCGCTTCAATCCATATAGGAGGCCGCAATTCTTGACCTTCTCTGGCAAGGGCTTCAGGCCCTCCTCAGTTTCAGCAAGCAGGATTGTACCGTCTGCATAACGCAGGTTGTTGATGACTCTTCCACCAATCCTGATGCCACATTCCTCCTCGTATAGCCCAGAGTCTCGGATGATCTGTTCTGCATACAGATTGAAAAGGTATGGAGACAGAATACATCCTTGATGTATTCTTGATTTTGAACCATGTAGTGTCTCCTTGCTCTGTTCTGACGACTGTCTCTTGGTTCAAGTATAGGTTTCGCATTAGCACAAACAAATATTCTGGGATTCCCATTCTTCTCAGAGCCATAGCTTGTTGTGATCCACACAGTCAAAACCCTTTGCATAGTCAATGAAGCACAGATAGACATTCTTCTGGTATTCTTTGCTTTCTGCCAAGATCCATCTAACATTAGCTATAATATTCGTAGTATCATGACCTCTTCTCAATCCGGCCTGTACATCTGGCAGTTCTCTGTTGACATATTGTTCCAAACTATTTGGATAATTTTCAGCAGAATCTTGCTTGCATGTGATATCAATGATATTGTTTTTTTTTAAATGCTTTAATTTTATTGAACATTTTCCGCAAAACACTCTTAAACAAACATCTCCCTAAAGCCTAGAAGTAGTGAAAATATTCAACTAGAAACATTGGGTAAGAAGCGGCATAGGTGGGAGGGTGCCTCAGTCGGCCTCTTGGCGGGTTCTCTCATTTTCGGGAAGGCACAGCTGGGTTCTCGAAGGCTCTGGAAGGCTCTGGAAGGCTCTTGGGGCTGCGTCTGGCTCACTGGCTGGGGTTCTGGTGCAGGTTGCTCAGCACCCAGGCGGGTGGCATCAGGAGGGTCGTGAAGATTACCACCAGGCCCACGGCGATCTCGGTGGCCACAGGGACGCTCTGCTCCTCGGCCTTTGGGTCAGGCCCGTGCCCTCCACGGGGACGTGCGCTGCCCGGCCCGTCCTCCGACGGCAGCCCAGCCTCTCGCCCCGCGTCGGCCTCCTGACGGGGAGCTGACAGCCTGGTCACGGCGTGGGCCCCGCGGCCCTGGCCATCGCACCGGGGCTGCCCCGCCACCACCTCGCACTCCCGGCCGCCTCGGAGCAGGGCCACACTCACCACACCCGACGCGGGCTGGTGGCGGGAGTCCGAGTGGGCGAGGCGGCGACGGGCGCGCAGGCCGAGCAGGACCACGCGGCGGCCGTGCAGCGGGTAGAACACGGTCACTCGGGGCATGGCGAGGTGGGCAAGGCGACGCGGACGCCGGCACGTGGACAGCAGCGAGGCCAGCAGCGCGCTGCACGGGGCGGGAAGGCCCAATGATATTGTTTGATAATTTTCGCACTCTGTTGGGTCACCTTTCTTTGGAATGGGAACAAATATTGATCTTTTCCAGTCAGTCAGCCAACTGGCTGTCCTCCAGATTTCTTGGCATAACTTAGTGAGCACATCCAGGGCAGTGTCTGTTTGTTGAAATATGTCGATTGGTATGCCATCAACTCCTGGAGCCTTGTTTTTTGCCAATTCCTTCAGAGCAATTTGAACTTCCTCCTTCATCACCATAGGCTCTTGCTCATACATTATTTCATTAAATTCTTCTGTGTTATCCAATTCCTTTTGATACAGTGACTCTGTGTACTTCTTCCATCTTCTCTTGATACTTCCTGGATCATTTAACATTCTACTCAAAGTGTCCTTAAGTATTGCCACCTGTGGCTTGAATTTGTTTTTCAGCTCCTTTAGCTTAAGAAACACTGAGCGAGTTGGGCCCTTTTGATTTTCTGACTCCAGCTCTCTGCACATTTCATTATAGTTATCTTGCTTTGTTGTCCCGAGCTGCCTTTTGAAATTTTCTGTTGAGCTCTTTGATTTCTTGGTCTCTTCCTTTAGCTTTGCCTTCTCCGCGCTCTAATGCAATACTCAGAGTCTCATCTGACATCCATCTTGGTCTTTTCTTCTTTTTCAGCCTTCTTTTGCATTCTTCATGGATGATTTTCTTGATATCCTCCCAGAGCTCATTTGGTCTACGCTCATTGGTGCTCAAGGCTTCAAACCTGTGCCTGAGATGGTTTTGAAATTCAAGTGGGACAGACTT
>NW_006399768.1:29089784-29102403 GCF_000299155.1 Elephantulus edwardii | reverse complement strand
ATACCATCTATTCCTGGAGCCTTCTTTTTTGCCATTTCCTTCAAAGCCGCCTGAACTTCTTCTTTCATCACCATAGGCTCTTGCTCATATGTTGTTTCATGAAATTCTTCTGTGTCTTCCAATGCCTTTCGGGTACAGTGACTCAGTATATTCTTTCCATCTTCTTTTAATACTTCCTGCATATATATATATGACTTTTATGCAATAAGCTGTCTTGTTAAGTAACTGTTTAACAATTGTCAGTATCATTGCCTTTTCTCCTCCAAAATACTTTATATAAATAGCAATTATTTGAATATTTAACAATGTTGAATTGATTATGTCACTCTAAAACCTGCAAAACCAAATCCTTCCCCTTTTAATAGATTATGACTCCTGTAGTTGGCAAGACTAAGAGTGCTTTGTCAACACGGACCTAAAACTTCCAGGCTGAAGGCAAAAGTGTTTGTGAGCACACCTAAGAATCTTTTCCTGACCAAAGAATTGCCTCTTGTTTCCAACTTTTTAACTTCCCTGATAAACTCCATAATCAAGAACATTTTTCTGTGACTGTGTAACCATTGCAATGGATTATTGGACCTCCTGGGAATCCTGAGTAATTAAGTGATTGGTACCAGAATTGGTAGAATTATATGAGGAGGCCTGGAGAGTGTGTCTGGCCTCATAGGAATTGGTTTTGTAATGTTGATGTTATTGATGGAGTCAGCTCTGCCTTGTGGACTTAATAGAGGTCAGAGGCTGCCGCCCCCAAACCACCTGCCCTTCTTATATATGTCTATGATAACCCAAAGATAAATAGTTTAAATTCTCCAGAAGCTCTGCAGGGGAAGGATGGGTAATAGACTCCGTTGTGATTTACTGCCTGGAAAGACCTGCTGGAGTTTCAGCTATGAGTTGGCCCCAACTTGACAGTACACCATAACAATACCTACTGCCCAGCTAACCAAGTAGGTGGTTCTGAAGAAAGATAGATAGACAGTCTGCTTCCAAAAACGTCTACAGCAGGAGAAACTAATGGATGATTACCATGAGTCACAACTGACTTGACAGCAGTGAGTTTGCCTAGTAAAAGAGGCAACTATTGAAGTTTAATGATACATATTCAAAACTCCCCACAATGAACACATCATCTAAGTGGTGCTGTCTTTACAAAACATATCACAAACTTGAATTAGTTCCATGGTTTTCTAGACAACTAAGTTGAACTTTATATAAAAGAAATGATACAAAATAATAGCCTGTTTGTTTTACAAATATTTCTTCATTATTTACAAATAATGCATTTGTGAATCCCAGAAAACATCCACCCCCAATTTATTCCCCGTAAGGGTGGAGAATATAATAATTTCATGTTGAAAAAATATGTTAAAACATTATGTTGGAGTTTCAAGAATCTCAATCATCCATTCTAATAAATTTACTGATTTTATTTAAGAAAAATAGTTTTATTCAGGCATTGAAGAGATAGAACCTATATTAGTTCTAAATACTATTGTGTATGCTAAATATAATATACATTGTTTTCCAAAGCTACACATGGCTTGTCTATTATCACTAGAACATTCTCCTGGTTTGCGTTTACTTTACAGCATCTTAATTAGTGTGATCTATTGAAAGACTAGTTGTGGCTAATGTTTATTGCACGTGTTTATGTTCCGCAGCCACCCAGTTGTGAAGAAACACAAATGAATCTTTAGTAAACCATATGTAATATTGATCATTTATTTTGCATGAACACAAACCATTTTGCAGTATCACTGCATGCATTATTTATCTTTCTCTCCTCTATCTTACTGATTTGAAATGAGTTGAGAGTCCACTGTTTAGAGACTAAATCTCTCAATGTAATATAAAGATGAAATAAGGCTGATGAAGCATTACTAAGCAATAATCAATATGAAGCTTCTAGGATGACATGTTTAGGGATATTTTTTTCCCATTAGTTCTGGTCATCTTATCTGAATATGGGCCATGTTTATATAATCAGTGCAGTTCAGTGATTTGTTTTCAGGACATGCTTGCATTTAAAATTGGTAGTTATTCCTTTTTGAGTTGAGAGGGAGTATTTGTATAGTCACTGAAATGTGTGAGCTCGACATTCTCTACCTGAGGTCATTGGTGTTCCTTTTTGCCACCAGTTGCTCTGGCTTTGGAGCTAGGTCTTTTTTTTTTTATTGTATTATTTTTTACGTGTACCGTCAAATCAGATCTGACTGGTACAGGGGCAGATTGTCCCCTCCTTCCCCGGCAGAGCATCTGGTGGATTTGAACTGCGTACCTCTGGGATTGTAGTGCAGCGTCTTGCCACTAGGCCACCAGAGCTCCCTGGATCTAGGTCTTTTGTTGTGACCAGTGCTTAATCCTACCTTTGCTTTCAAAAGATAATAATTTTGTGTCAGAACTTTTAAAAAATTTCAGTTGAAGGCATCTCTTCAGCTTTTATAAATATAATACATATGTTGTTGTTATTAGGTATCATATAATTGAGTATAATTCACAGTGACCCTATGAACAAGGCTCTGAAGCCTGTCCTATCCTGTACTATCTTCACAATCTTTGACAAACTTGAGTCCATTGCTGTAGTCACTGTGTCAATCTATCTCACTGAGGTTCTTCCTCTTTTTTCTTTGACCCTCCACCTTTAAAAGCATGATATCCCTTTTAAAAAAAAAATAACCTCTCCTAGCAACAAGCCCAAATGATGTGAGATGAATCTTGACCATTCATGCATCCAGGGAGCATTCTGGCTGCATTTCTCCCAAGACACATTTGCTTGTTCTTTTGGCAGTCCATGGGATAGTCAGTACTTTAACACTACAACTCAAAGAAATCAATTGTTCTTCTATCATCCTTATTTATTGTACATCTCTCAGATGCATAGCAAATGATTGAAAAAAAAAAAGAATTTAAATTCCTAAACCAGGCACTCTTAGTCTTCAAATTGTTGTTCTTCAGTACTTTGGAGAAGTCTCTGAAAGTTGTTGTTGTTGTTATGTGCCCTCTAGTTACCTGTGACTCACAGTAACCCTATGTACAATAGCTCTGAAGTCTGCCTTATCTTGAGCCGGCCTCACTGACTCCAACACTCCTATCCCATAACCCCATCTACTGTATCAATCCATCTCATATGGGGTCTTCCTCTTATGAGCTGTGCATCAGCCTTTCCAAACAGGATCCTTCTCTAAGGACAAGTCCCTCTTGGCCAAGTGCCCAAAGTATATGAGACAGAGCTTAAAAATCCTAGCTGGACACAGAAGTTCCATATGACCCGGAAATTCCACTACTTGGAATAGACCCTGAGAAAATGAGAACTGAGGTACAGAGACTTGTACACCAATGTTCATAGCAGCATTATTCACCATCACAAGAACATGGAAACGAACCAAATACCCAACCACAATCGAATGGATTGAGAAATTATGGTACATTCACACAATGGAATACTACACAGCATGCAGGAGCTATTATTTTGTAAATTATTACCTAACTTCAGAGGAACTGGAGAGTGTTATGCTTAGTGAACTAACTCAGTTCCACAGGACACATGTTGTATAAAATCATTATTGCAGAGTATAACGACCAGGGGGTGGGGGGGGGGGGGTAGAAACAGAGGGATGAGGATGTGCAGGGGGAATTAATCATAAGATTGTACAATTTGGTGGGGGGAGGTGAGGAAAATTGGAAAAATCTGTTCTGGAAAACAATGTATTTGAATTTTGTAAATAAACTTGTATGATAATAATTTTTAACAAATTAAAAAAAAATTCCTAACCTCCAAGAAGAAACTTGGTTTCATTGTCTCTAAGACAGACTTATTTGTTTTCTTGGTGGTCCATGGTACGTTCAATACTTTTCTCCAGCACCACAACTCAAAGGCATCAATTCTTCTGTCATCCTTGGTCATAGTCCAGCTCTCTGTTGTATAGAAGTAATTGCAAAGAGCATGGCCTAGATCAGGCGTACCTTAGTTTCTAGACTGACATTGTTGCTTATCAGTACTCTAAAGAGGTCCCTGACAGCAGATTTTCCCAGAGTAGTTCATCTCTTGATTTCCTGACTGCTGGTGCCAAGAGTGTCGATTGTGAAGACCAGCAAGCTGTAATTGTTAACAACCTCAATCTCTTCTCTCTATCATGGTGCTACCAATTTGCCTAGTGGTGAGAATCTTTGTTTTCTTGATGTTGAGTGTCAATCTATATTGAAGACTACAGTCCCTTGACCTTCTGCAGCAAGTGCTTCAGACCCTCCTCAGTTTCAGCAAGCAGAGTTGTGTTATCTGCATAATTTTGGTGAACAAGTTTGTGTTATCTACATAATGTAAGTTATTAATGAGTCTTCATCATTCTTCCTCTAAAAGTCCAGTCTCCTGAATGATCTATTCAGCATTTAAATTGAAAAGGTATGGAGACAGGATGCATCCCTGATGCATTCCTTTCCTGATTTTGTACCTTGCAGTGTTTTATCGCTCTATTCTGAGGACTGCTTCCTGGTCTTAGCATAAGTTTCACATAAGCAAATAGAATGTTCTGGGATTCCCATTCTCCTCAAGGTTAGCCGAAATGTGTTGTGATCCACACAGTCGAATACCTTTGCATAGTCAAAGAAACAGAAAGACATTCCTATGGTACTCTCTGCTCTTACACAAGATGCATCTGATGTTGGTGATAATGTCTGTTAGTACTATGACCTCTTCTAAACACAGGTCATATTTCTGGTAGTTCTCCGTTGATGCACTGTTCCAATTGTTTTTGGATAATCTTCAAAAGGATTTTTCTGTGTGTGATATTAGTGATATTTTTCAATATTTTCCTTATTCTGGTGGGTCACCATTTTTTGTAATAGGAATAAATATGGATCTCTTCTAGTCAGTTTACTAGGTGCAATACATCTTCTCATCTCCAGGCTGCTTACACCAAAGGATGTTGATTGTGGATCCAAGGGAATTTAAATCATTGAAAATTTCAGATTTTTTCCATCTCTCTTGCTGCGTCTTATTACTTTAGCGGTGAGGATTTTTTTCTTTTTGATGTTGAACCGCAATCCATGTATCTTTTATAGATGTAATGTATGTTATAGTTGTTCTGCACAGAACAAACTCATAGTAGACCCTTTAGCTGCTTTTCAGAGGCAGTAAATTGCAAGGGAAGAAGTTACTCATCTTTATCCCTTGATGGAGCTGGCAAATTTGTCCTACATGTCTTTGGGTAAGCAACACCACTCCTTTTCATTAAGTCACCAGAGCTCAGTCTAGAGACTAAGGTGTACTTGATACAGAACATGATCTTCACAACTACTTGGTATATGTTAGAGAGCTGGACAGCGATTAAGGATGATAGAAGAAGAATCAACGCCTTAGAGTTGTGGTGCTGATCCAGAGTGTTGAATATACTGTAGACTGACGGGAGAACAAACAAGCCTGTTCTGGGGAGGGTATAACAAAGCTGTTCTCTAGAGGCAAGGATTTTAAAATTCTGTCTCACACACTTTGGGTGAGTACCGAAGAGGGACTAGTCCCTGGAGAATGCATCAAGTTTGGAAGGTGGAGGGACAGTGGAGAAGAGGAAGACCCAGGATGAGATGGATTGACACAGTGACTGGAGAAATAATGTCTGCTGGAGACAATGACATTGGCTCAAGATAGGGCAGACTTCAGATTTATGATACACAGTGCTTCTATTAGTCACAGGTGAATCTATGGCAGATAACAACAACAAACAGCACACACACACACACACACACACACACATCTGTGTCTGTATTTATATACAGATGTCTTGTACGTATGTAGGTCAAGAGTATTGAATATTCCATGGACAGCCAAAAGAACAAATAAATCTGTATTAAAAGACTGAAGCCAGAATTCTTAGAGGCTAGAATGATGAGACTTTGTCTCACATACTTGAGGCATGTTTGTCAGCAAAGGTTAGTTCGTAAAAAGGACATCATGCTTAGAAAGGTGGAGAATCAGAGGAGAGGAAGACTCTCAATTAAATGGATTAAAATAGTAACTAAAGCAATGAGTTTGTGTACAAAAGACGTTGTAAGACTGTTACAAGATAGAGCAACATTTAGATCTGTTGTACAGAGGACTACTGTAAGTCAATGTTGACTCAAAGGCACCTAGCAACTTTCTCTCCCTCTATATATGTTGTTGTTGTGTACAACAGCCCTATAACCTGTCTATGTTGTGCCTAATTTACTGTCTCCAACACACTTATTATCCCAGTTACTGAATCAATCCATCTCATCAAGGATCTTCCTCTCTTGCACTGTCCCTCCATCTTCCCAAGTATGACATCCCTCTTCAAGGACTGGTCCCTTCTTGCAGTATGCCCAAAGTATGTCAAAGTTTCAGAATCCTTGCCCCCAAGGATCAGCCTGGTTTCACCCTCCTTAAGAAGAACTTTTTCTCCTAGCCATGCATGGTATATTCAATACTCTTCTCCAGCATCACAGCTCAAATACATCAATTCTCCTTCTATCATCCTTAGTCATTGTCCAGCTTTCTGATGCATAGCAAGTAAGCAAGTAATTGCAAAGACCATGGCATGAAGTATTGCAACTCAAGGCTTGAATTTGTTCTTCAGTTCCTTCAGCTTAGGAAATCCTGTGTGAGTTCAGCTCCTTTGATTTTCTGACTCCAGCTCTTTGCACATTTTATTATAATGTTTTACTTTGCGTCCCCACATTGCACTTAGCTATCTCTCCAGCTTCTTAATTTCTTCCCTTTGCTTTGGCTTCTCGGCACTCTAGTGCAATATTCTGTGTCTCTTCTGATATCCATTTTGGTCTTTTCTTCCTTCTCTGTCTTTGTAATGACCTCTTGCACTCTTCCTGGATGATACTCTTGATATCCTCCCACAGCTCATCTGGTCTTCACTCATTAGTGTTCAAGACCTCAAACCTGTTCCTGAGATGCTTTTGAAATTCAGGTAGGATAGACTCAAGGTCATATTTTCATTCCGATGGATTTGATTTTCCTTAGTTTCAGCTTGAACTTGTATATGAGTAGCTGGTGGTCTGTTCCACAGTCAATACTTAGCTTAGTTTTCACAGCTGATATTGAGCTTCTCCCACGATTCTTCCCACAGATGTAATTTATCTGATCCCTATGCATACGGTCAGGTAAATCCATGTGGATAGTTTTGTTTGTGTTTCTTATAAAAAGTATTTACAATGAATAAATCATTGATTGTACAAAATTCTATCTCCAGCTTCATTTCTGTCTCAATGTCTATGTTGTTTTCCAACTAATGATCCTTCTTCTCTGTTCCCAACTTTCGCATTCCAGTCACCTATTATTATTAAGGCATCTTGATTGCATGTTTGATCGCTCTCTGGCTGCTATATGTACCATATATCTGTCTATGTATGTATGTATGTATGTATTAGCTATATATTTATCTAGCTGTCTGTGTTGTTGTTATAAGCTGTCAAGTTGCCTGAGAGTCATAGTGACCGTATGTGTACAATAGCTCTGAACCCTGCTCTATCCTGAGCCAATTTTATTGTCTCTGACACACTGGTCCCCATTACTCTAATCATTGAATGAACCCATCTCATCCAGGGTCTTTCTCTCTTACACTGTCCCTCCACATTTCCAAGCATGATGTTCTTCTCTAAGGTCTGGGCCCTTCTTTGTAACATGCCCAAAGTATGTCAGATAGAGCTTCAAAATCCCAACCTCCAAAGAGCAGACTGATTTCACCCTCTCCAGGATGGACCTGTTTGTTCTCTTAGCAGTCCATAGTATATTCAGTGCTTTTCTCCAGCACCGCTAATCAAAGGAGTTAATTCTTCCTCTATTATCATTGGTCATTGTCCAGCTTTTCAGTGCATAAAGAGTAATTGTAAAGACCATGGCCTGGATCAGGCACACATTAGTCTCTAGACTGACACCAGTGCCCCACACTTCTCTGGAGCAGTCCCTGACAGCAGACTTTCACAATGCAATTAACCTTTTGATTTTCTGGCTGCTGACACCAAGAGTGTTGATTGTGGAGCCAAGCAAGCTGAATCTGTTAAAAATTCGATCCTCTTCTCCATCTATAATGATGCTGCCAATCATCCCAATGGTGAGAATCTCTGTTTTTCTTGATGTTCAGCTTAAATCCGTATTTAAGGCTGTGGTCCTTGGCATTTTGAGCAAATGCCTCAGATTCTCCTTAGTTTTGGCAAGCAAGATTGTTTCATCTGCATAACACAGGTTGTTGATGAATCTTTCTCCACTTCTGATACCACAATGCCCCCCATAAAGCCTAGCCTCCTGGGTAATCTGTTCTGCATATTGATTGAAAAGGTATTGAGATAGGATATAACCCCTGATGTACACCTTTTTCTGATTTTAAACTATGCTGTGGTTCCTTGATCTGTGTTGATGATTGCCTCCTGGTCTAAGTATAGGATTTGCATAAGCACAGTCAAGTGTTCTGAGATTTTCAAATATGTATTTGTTATTAGGTGTTGTTGAGTCAAGTATGATTCATAGTGAGCCTATGAACAACAGATCTGAATTTTGTTCTGTCTTATGCCAACCTCATACTCTCTGAAAACCTTGAACCCATTACTGTGTCAATCAACCTGATTGAAGGTCGTCTTCTCCTTTGCCATGTCTCCACTTTTCCAAGAATGATGTCCTTCTCCAAGAAATAGCATCTCCTAGCAATATGCCCAAAATATATGAGACAAACATTATCGTCTTTGCTTCCAAGGAACACTCTGGCTACACATTCTCCAAAATATATTTGTTTGTTCTATTGACAACCCATGGGATATTCTGCACTCTTTTGAAGCTCAAAGGCTTCGATTCTTATAACATCCTTATTCATTGCCTACTTTTCAGTAGCATAGCAATTGATTGTACCATAATCTGTAATAAGTGCATCTTATTGCTCAAACTACCATCATGTCTCCTTGCTAATTTGGAGAAGTCCCTGACTGTAAGTCTCCTGATCTCTTCACTCCTGGTAACAATTATGTTAATTGTAGATCCAAATAATATGAAGTCATTGACAATTTCAATCTTTTCTCCATCTATCATGATGTTGCCTCTTGGTCCACTGGTGAGAATTTTTGTTTTCTCGACATTGAAATGCAATCCATATTGCAGTCTGTGGTAGTTGATCTTCTGCAGCAAGTGCTTCTAGTCTGCCTTACTTTCAGCAAGCAAAGTTATATTGTCTCCATCCTGAAGGTTATTGGCGAGTCTTCCTTCAATCCTATTATTTTTCATATAGTCCAGCTTCTCAAATAATATTCTCACCATGCATATTGAATAGGTGTGGAGAAAGAATGTACACGTTGCATAAAAACCAATTGGCAGTGTCAGGATGGATGGTGAAGAGATTGAGATTGTTCACAGCTTCAGTTTGCTTGGCTCCACAGTCAACACTCTTGGCACCAGCAGTCAGGAAATCAAAAAGTGTATTGCGATGGGAAAGTCTGTTGTTAGGGACCTCTCTAAAGTACTCAAGAGCAATGGTGTCTCTCTGGAGACTAAGGTGTGCTTGATACAGGCCATGATCTTTGCAATCACTTGTTATGCATCAGAGAGTTGGACAGTGACTAGGGAGGACAGAAGGAGAGTTGATGCTTTTGAGCTGTGGTGCTGGAGAAGAGTATTGAATGTACCATGGACTGCGAAGAAAACAAACAGATTCATCCTGGAGAGGATTAAACCAAGTAACTCCTTGGAGGCAAAGATTCTGGGGCTTCATCTGACATACTTTGGGCATGTTGCCAGGAGGGACGGGTCCTTGGAGAGGGATGTCATGCTTGGGAGGGTGGAGGGACGGCGCAAGAGGGGAAGACCCTCTATGAGATGGATTGATTCAGTGACTGGGGTAATCGGGATGGGTGTGTCGGAGGCAGTGCGATTGGCACAGGATAGAGGAGGGTTTAGGGCTGTTGTGCATAGGGTTGCTATGAGTCGCAAACGACTCAACGGCACATAACAACAACAACAACAAACAACAGTGTTCCCTTGTTCTATTTGCACAACAGCTTTTTTATTTAGGTATAGATATTGAATATGTGTGTATATGTAGTTGTTGCTGAGTACTGTCCAATCAGAACCGACTCACAGATGACCCTCCATCAGACTTGCAGAGGTAGTAATCACATGGGAGAAGACTGTGTAGCAGCTGGTGGGTTTGAAATATGTCTTGAAGAGGATGAAATCAAGTATCTCCTTGGATGGTAGGATTTTGAAGCTCTGCCTCACATGTAGCCAGGAGGGACTACTTCTTGAAGAAGGACATCATGCTTAGAAGAGTGGAGGGACAGCACCGGAGAGGGAGACCCCTGATGAGATGGACTGACACAGTAACTGGGGCAAGGGAAGTTGATGTGTCAGAATTAATAAGACTGATTCAGGACAGGGCAAGGGTTCAGAGCTGCTGTACATAGGGTCGCTATACATCACAGGCGATTCAATGGCACATAACAACAAGAACATACTATGACAGGTTTGGAAGCAGAAGTGGCATCCACTTCATAAACAATATGCCTCTGGAAACTCTATGAACTTTGATAAGTGTCGATAGTTGTGGAGGGGTTTCAGCTCTTTTGTTCATAGGGTTGCTGTGAGTTGTGCTCGACTAGAAGGAAATCAACAACATATATACCCAAAATATAATGGTGGAGTAAAATGATGAAATCTCACACAGAGATGGACTGTATGTACACACACACACACACACACACACACACACATACACACACATACATGCTGTCATTCTATACATACATATTTGTATATATGTATATATGTGTATGTATATTCATTCTGTGCCATCCTTCATCCTTTTAATCCATCATCAAATTGAGGAGAATAGAAGCGTAACAAATGTAGAGGAGAAAAGAGTAAAGTAAGTAAGCACTATCAGCAGTAAGAGACCATGAACATTTATATTTAATTGTACCTTGATTTGAAGTTATTAAAAACAATAGAAATATATATTCTCCTAGGAGTTCATTCATGAATATTAAAATAATATTTTTCATAGTTCCTTCAAAATAATTTTCAGTTATGGGCATTTGAATAGTGCCATTTTTATCCTTTATAGTCTTATGTCTTCTTTCAGTTCCCTTATGTTGGCTTTTGAATACAAACCACTGTGTTGCAAGAATGTATTGTCCTTGAAAAGTATATGAGCTTTTTGAATTCTTGTAATTTTAAAATATTATACAAACTGTATGAAGAGTATTATACCTCATATGTTAAATCTCCCTATTTATGGTGGTTGTTGTTTTTATATGATGTTGGATCACTTGTGACTCATAGCAACATGACACTGTGTACAATAGCTCTGAACCCTGCTCTATCCTGAGCCAACTTTATTCTCTCTGATACACATGACCCCATGACCCCAGTCACTAAGTCAATCCATCTCATCAAGAGTCTTCCTCTTTTGTGCTATACCACCATCCTGCCAAGCATGATATCCCTTTCCAAGCATGATGGTCCCTTTTTGCAACATGCTCAAAGTATTGTCAGATAGAGCTTTAGAATCCTTGCCTTCAAAAAGCAGCATGGTCTCATCCTCTCCAGGAAGAGCCTGTTTGTTCTACAGCAGTCCATGGTATATTAAGCACTCTTCTCTAGCACCA
Organism: Elephantulus edwardii; assembly: GCF_000299155.1. Classification (NCBI taxonomy): domain Eukaryota; kingdom Metazoa; phylum Chordata; class Mammalia; order Macroscelidea; family Macroscelididae; genus Elephantulus; species Elephantulus edwardii. The sequence goes on along the minus strand of NW_006399768.1, from coordinate 29,090,793 downwards.
CAGCTCAAAGGCATCAATTCTCCTTCTATCATCCCTAGTCAATGTTCAGCTTTCTGATGCACAGCAAATAATTGAGAAGACCATGACTCAGATCAAGTGCATCTTAGTCTCCAGACTGATATTGTTACTCTTTAGTACTTTAGCAGCCTTCAGTATATTTATGGTATTAGCAAAAATAAGCGATTTTTAAAAAGAACACTAAAAATGCTCCAAAAAGTATTTTGCTGTCACTTTTTGAAAACAATTTGGTGTGGCTTATGTGTCTTGGCTGTGTAGTATGAAGCCTTGTGCCATGCTAAACAATGTAAATGGTTGTTGCTGTTGTTGTGTACCAGTGAGTTGGAGCTGATCCATAGCTGACCTTTCACTGGGTTTTCCGAGGCAGTAAATTGCATAGAAGATTGTTCCTCTTTCTATTATGGACCAGCTAGTGGATTTGAAAAGTCCGCCTTTGAGATGGCATTGTAATTCCTTAACACTAAGTTACCAGAGCTCCCTAGTCTCAGTGAATAAATGGTTGAAGGGGAGATCAAAGAATCTATGTCTTTTGAGGTTTAGAAAAGGAGGGGCTTAAGAATAAATGCAATAGTAGTTTCCTAGAACTAACTACTTTAATAAGCACAATATGACCAGTGGCCAATCCTTTATCCCACTGCATGCTTTGGATTAATATCTTCTCATTAAAGATCCTTCAATTCCATTCAGAGAGTTCTCATTTTACCTTTCCTTGACCCAATTGTTAGGAAAAGTCTCCAATGACATCTTGATGCTCCTTGCCTAGAATTGTAGTGTAGAAGCAAATTACATGTTTAAAATGGATTAGAATGTTTCAGCACACATTGGTGTGGAATGAATACTCTGCTAGGAGCTGACATCTCATTAGAACATGCTTCTATGGCAGGAAATTTGATTAGCAATTGGAAAGTTATAAATTCTTCATGGGAGGAATTTGTCTGATAAAATTTAAAATTACCTGTATTTCTCATTTCATTACTTTTTGTGTCCAAAA
>NW_006399768.1:29085238-29088889 GCF_000299155.1 Elephantulus edwardii | reverse complement strand
TGAAGGCTGCAGTCCTTGACCCTCTGCAGTAAGTGCATGAGGTCCTCCTCAGTTTCAGTGAGCAGGGTTGTGTCATCTGCATAATGCAGATTGTTGATAGATCATCCACCAATCCTAACAACATGCTTCTCCTCATAGAGCCCAGCCTCTCCGATAATCTGCTCCTTTACTTTAAATTAACATAACAACATACAGTATACAGTGCTTTTTGAGAACTACAGTTATATTAATACTAAACTTACAGATAAACAATAAAATACCAAAGAGAATTTTCATTACCTCTTATGTGTGGGATATCTAAAAAATTAGTTTTGCAGTTTATTTCCACAGTCATTGAAGTGGTACTACTAACATAAGTATATTTTCAGCTGCAGAAAACTGTTATCCTTTAAGTCACTTAGGATTACCAGCTACCATTTCAGTTTTACTGAAGCAAATATTATCGTCTATTAATAAAACTTAGAATATTAACATTTTGTTGCTATGTGCTCTTGAGTCACTTGCTACTCATAGCAACCAACCCTATGTACAACAGCTCTGAACCCTGCTTTATCCTGTGCCAACCTTATTGTCTCTTATATACCTACATACCCATTATCTCAGTCATTGAGCCAATCCATCTCATCGAGGGTCTTCCTCTCTTGTGCTGTTCCTCCACCATACCAAGCATGATGTCCCTCTCCAAGCACTGTTCCCTCCTTACAACATGCCCAAAGTATGCCAGATGCAGCCTCAGAATGATTACTTCTGAGGAGCAGCCTGATTTCACCGTGTCCAGGATGAACCTATTTGCTCTCCTAGCAGTCTATTAAATACTCTTCTTCTGCACCACAGCTCAAGGGCATCAACTCTCCTTCTATCATCTATCATCCTTCTATCATCCCTTGTCATTGTTCAGCTTTCTGACACATAGCAAGTAATTACGAAGACCAAGGTTTGCATCACTCCCACTTTAGTTTGCATACTTACCCAGTGAAATTTGTCTTTTTATTTCCTGGCTGCTGGTACCAAGAGTGTTGATTGTAGAGCCAAGCAAACTAAAACTATCAACAATCTCAATCTCTTCTTCATTCATCATGATACTGTCAATCGGTCCAGTGGTGAGAATCTTTGTTTTCTTGATGTTGAGCTTCAATCTATATCAAAGGCTGCAGTCCTTGAACTTCTGCAGCAAACACTTCAGGTCCTTCTCTGTTTCAGCTAGCAGGGCTGTGACATCTTCATAATGCAGTTTGTTGATGAATCTTCCTCCAATCCTGATGTCACATTTCTCCTCATACAGCCCAGCCTTCTGGACGATCTGTTCTGCATATAAATGGAAAAGGTATGGAGATAGGACACATCCTTGGCATAATCCCTTCCTAATTTTGAACCGTGCAGTGTTTCCTTGCTCTGACTTCACATAAGCACAATTAACTGTTCTGGGATTCTCATTCTTCTCAGAGTCAGCCACAGTTTGTGGTGATACACATTATCAGCTGCCTTAGCATAGTCAATGAAAGACAGATAGACATTCCTCTGGTATTCTCTGCTTTCATCCAAGATCCATCCATCTAACATTAGCTTTAGTATCCTAGTACCATGGCTTCTTTTAAATCCAGCCTGTACATCTGGCAGTTCTCTGTTGATGTGTTGTTCCAGTAATTTTTGGATAATTTTCAGTAGAATCTTGCTAATGATATTGTTCTATAATTTCCACACTCTCTCAGGTCACCTTTTTATTGGAAAGGGAATAAATATGGACCTCTTCCAGTCAGTGGGCATGATGGTTGACCTCCAGATTTCTTGGCACAACTTGGTGATTGCATCCAGAGCAGCATCTGTTTTTTGAAATATGTCAATTGGTATGTCATCAATTCCTGGGCCATTGGTTTTACCAATTCTTTTGGAGGAGCTTGAACTTCTTCCTTCATTACCACAGATTCTTGCTTATATGTTGTTTCATGATATTCTTCTGTGTTTGCCAATTCCTTTTGGTACAGTAACTCTGTATACTCTTTCCGTCTTCTTTAATGCTTCCTCAATCATTTAATATTCTTCCCAAAGCATCCTTAAGTATTGAAACTAGAGACTTGAATTTGTTCTTCAGTTGCTTTAGCTTAAGAAATGCCAAGCAAACCCAGTCCTTTTGATTTTCTAACTCAAGCTCTTTACACATTTCATTATAATACTTCACTTTTTCTTCTCATATTGCCCTTTGTCATTTTCTATTCAGCTCCTTAATTTCTTGATTCCCTCCCCACCCCCACCCAGTTGTTTTGTCTTCTCTGCACTCTAGTGCAATATTAAGAGTCTCATCTGGCATCCATCTTAGTCTTTCCCCCCCCTTCTTCTGTCTTTGTAATGACCTTTGGAATTCTTCATGGATGATATTCTTGACATCCTCCCACAGCTCATCTGGTCTTCTCTCATTAGAATTAAGAGCTCAAACTTGTTTCTGAGATGGTTTTGAAATTTGAGTGGGATAGATCCAAGGTCAAAATTTGGTTCCTGTGGATTGGATTTAATTTTCTTTAACTTCAGCTTGAACTTGCATATGAGTAATTGGCAGCCTGTTCTGCAATCAGCGCCTGACCTAGTTTTCACATCTGATATTGAACTTCTTCAGCCATTCTTTCCACAGATGTAATTGATCTGATTCCTACACTTACCATCAAGTGAAATCCATGAGTTAATAGTTCTTATAAAAAGTATTAGCACTGAAAAAATAATTGATTGTACAGAAGTCTATCATTCTATCTCCAGCTTCATTTCTGTCACCAAGTCCATGTTCTCCAACTATTGCTTTTTCTTCTCCTTTCTCAACTTTTCCATCCCAGTCACCAATTTATATTAATGCATCTTAACTGCATGTGCAATTGATTTCTGACTGCAAACATTAGTAGAAATCTTAAATTTCTTCCTCTTTGGCTCTAGTTGGTGGTGCATATATTTGAATGATAGTGGTATTCACTGTACTCCCTTGTTGTATTGTTGTTAGGTACTGTCTAGTTGAGTACAACTCATAGTGACCCTATGAACAAAAGATCTGACCCTAGTCCTGTCCTGTGCCATCCTCAAAGGTCCTGACACAAAAAAGCCCATTGCATTGCAGCAGTCACCACATCAATTCACCTGGTCTTTCTCTCTTTTGCCGAACTTCCACCCATCTAAATAGCATGTCCTCCAAGAAATAGCACCTCCTAGGAATATGTCCAAAGTATCTCAAAAAAGCACTCTGGTGCACCCTCTCCAAGAAAAATCTGTTCATTTTCTTGGCTGTCCATGAGATGTTCAGTGTTCTTCTCCAACACCATAGCTCAAAAGCATAAATTATTTTTCTCTTATCTTTATTCATCGCAATGCGTTTTTTGATTTCCTGGCTACTGGTGCCAAGAGTGTTGACCATGGAGCCGAGCAAACTGAAGCTGTGAACATTCTCAATCTCTTCACCATCCGTCCTAATGCTACCAATTGGTCCGGTGGTGAGAATTTTTGTCTTCTTGACATTGAGCCTCAGTCCATACTGAAGTCTGCAGTCCTTGACTGACCCTCTGCAGTTAAGTGCATGAGGTTATCCTCAGTTTCAGCGAGCAGGGTTGTGTCATCTGCATAACGCAGATTGTTGATAGATCTTCCACCAATCCTAACGCCACGCTTCTCCTCATAGAG
>NW_006399768.1:29081030-29083873 GCF_000299155.1 Elephantulus edwardii | reverse complement strand
AGCGCAGGAGGGGAAGACCCTCTATGAGGTGGATTGATTCAGTGACTGGGGTAATCGGGATGTGTGTGTCAGAGGCAATGAGATTGGCACAGGACAGAGCGGAGTTTAGGGCTGTTGTACATAGGGCTGCTATGAGTCGCAAATGACTCGACGGCACATAACAACAACAACAACAACATCTTTATTCATTGTCCAGGTTTTCGATGAGTAGTTAGTAATTGGGAAGACTATGGCCTGAATCAGACATACCTTTGTTCTCAAACTGACATCACCACAAGTCAATAATTTGAAAAGTTCCTTAACTTCAGATTTTCCCAATGCAATGTTTCTTCTTATTTCCTGACTGCATGTACCAAGGGTGTTAATCATGGATTCAAGCAAGATGAAGCTGTTGACAGTTTTAATCTGCTCTCCATCCATCATGACACTGCCTATTTGTCCACTGGTAAGAATCTTTGTTTTCTTGCTATTGAGACACAATCCATACTGAATGCTTTTGTAAAAAGAGCTTTAAATCCTCCTGATTTTCAGCAAGTAATGTGTCATCTGTGTAACACAGGTTATTGATGAGTCTCCCTCAATCCTGATCCCACATTTCTCTTCATAGAGCCCAGCTTCTCAGATAATTTGCCCATAATTGAACATATATGGGGATAGAATGCAACCCAAATCTTCTCCTTTCCCAATTCCAAACCATACAGTGCTCCCCTGCTATGTTTGCACAGTAACCTCCTGTTTCAGGTATAGGTTCCTCATGAGAACAATCAAGTGCTTTGGGATTCCTATTCTTCTTAATATCAGCCACAACTTGTCTTGATTCATACAGTCAAAAGCCTTTGTATAGCAAATAAAGCAAAAATAGACATTCTTCTAGTATTTCTTATTGGACTTTATCATCTGCATATGGATTTTATCCTGTCCCTCCCAACATTGTATTTCAAGATGGATCTGGATCTAGAAATGACTTTGTTAACTATGTAAGCACTCCCATTTTTCCTCATCTTTTCATCTTCAGCATAATTGATCATATGACCATCTGATTCAAAATGTCCCATGCCATTCCATTTCATTTTGACTATACCTAGGATGTCAATGTTTATACATTCTATTTCTTTTTTAACAATGCCCAATTTTCCTACATTCATGCTTCTCACATTACACATTCTAATCACTAGTGTCTGCTTACAACCATTTCTCCTCCTCTGTGTTTCCATATTTGATGAGTCAGCCTCAGATGCTGTATCTGCTAGTCTAAGTGTGCTCAGTTGTACATAGGGTTTTCAAAGTCCTGTTATATTAAACACAAGTACCACAAATATTAATATCTTACATAAACGCTAAGAATGTCTTCAGACAAAAACCTCATTAATAAGCAAGATGTCTAAAACAATTCAATTGAATTGATTAAACTATTTATTGAAAAGCTGAAATGTTGAGGGAACTCAGCTCAGTAAGTAAAAGAGAAGAAATTGTGTTTTGGTACAGGAATATTTACAACCCATGAAGGCCGTAAAAGAGTACATAAAAACGTGATACAGCCCAGGAGCAATGTGAGTGTGGGTCATTTGTTGTTGTTATTATGTGCCGTCAAGTCGCTTGAGAGTCATATGTACAACAGCTATAAACCCTGCTCCGGCCTGTGCCAATCACACTGCCTCTGACACACTCATACAGATTACCCTGGTCACTGCATCTATCTACTTCATAGAGGGTCTTCCCCTCCTGCACTGTCCCTCTACGCTCCCAAGCATGATGTCCCGCTCCAAGGACCTCTCCCTCCTTACAACATGTCCAAAGTATGTCGGATGAAGCCACAGAATCCTTGCCTCCGAGGAGCAGCCTGGTTTAACCCTCTCCAGGATGAATCTGTTTGTTTTCCGACAGTCCATGGAACATACCCTCTATTTACTCTTCTCCAGCACCACAGCTTAAAGGCATCAATTCTCCTTCTATCCTCCCTAGACATTGCCCAACTCTCTGATGCATAACAAGTGATTGCAAAGACCATGGCCTGTATCAGGCATACCTTACTCTCTAGAGTGACACCATTGCTCTTGAATGCTTTAGAGAGGTCCCTAACAGCAGACTTTCCCATCGCAATAAGGTTTTTTATTTCCTGGCTGCTGGTGCCAAGAGTGTTGACTGTGGAGCAGAGCAAACTGATGCTACCAATTGGTCCAGTGGTGTAAATCTTTGTCTTTTTGACATTGAGCCCCAATCCATATTGGAGGCTGAAGTCCTTGACCTTCTGCATTAAGCTCTTCAGGTCCTCTTTAGTTTCAGCAAGCAGGGTTGTGTCATCTGCATAATGCAGATTGTTAATAGATCTTCCACCAATCCTGACGCCACATTTCTCATAGAGCCAAGCCTCTCAGATAATCTGCTCTGCATACAGGTTGAAAAAGTATGGAGATAGGACACATCCCTGGTGTACAGCCTTCCCAATTTTGAACCATGCAGTGTTACCCTGCCGTTCTGACGACTGCTTCTTGGTCCAAGTATAGGTTTCACATTAGCACGATTAAATGTTTGGGATTCTCATTCTTCTCAAAGTCAGCCACAGTTTGTTATGATCTACACAGTCAAATGCCTTTGCATAATCAATGAGACACAGATAGACATTCTTCTGGTATTCCCTGCTTTCAGCTAAGATCCACTTAACATCAGCTACAATATCCCTAGTGTCATGACCCTTTCTAAACCCAGGCTGGACTTCTGGCAGTTCTCTGCTGAGGTGCTGTTCCAGTCATTTTTTGATAATCTGCATTAGAATCTTCTTTGCATGTGAAATCAATGATATTGTTCTGTAGTTTCCACACTCTGTTGGGTGACCCTTCTTTGGA
>NW_006399768.1:29071001-29080687 GCF_000299155.1 Elephantulus edwardii | reverse complement strand
TTAAATTCCTCTGTATCTGCCAATTCCTTTCTATAAAATGATGCAGTATATTCCTTTCATCTTCTTTTAATAATTCCTGGATCATTTAATAAACTGCCTAAAGCATCCTTGATTATAGCAACTCGAGGTTTGAATTTGTTCTTCAGTTCCTTGAGTTTAAGGAATGCTGAACGTGTTCGGCCCTTTTGATTTTCCGACTCTAGCTCCTTGCACAATTCATTGTAATATTTTGCCTTGTCATTCTGTGCTGCCTTTTGGAATCTTTTGTTCAGCTCTTTAGTATCTTGATTTCTTCCTTGTGCTTTGGCTTCTCTACGCTCCAGTGCAATCTTCAGAGTTTCTTCTGATGTCCATTTGGTCTTTTCTTCCTCTTCTGTCTTTGTAATGACCGTTTGTACTCTTCCTGGATGATTCATTTGACATCCTCCCACAACTCATCTGGTCTTCGCTCATCAGTGTTCAAGGCCTCAAACCTGTTCCTGATATGTTTTTAAATTCAGGTGGGATGAAATCAAAGTCATATTTTGGCTCATGTGGATTTGGTTTAATTTTCCTCAGTTTTAGCTTGAACTTGCATATGAGTAGTTGGTGGTCTCTTCCACAATCACCTCTGCCCTAGTTTTCACAGCTGATATTGAGCTTCTTCAGCGGTTCCTTCCACAGATGTAATCGATGTGATTCCTATGCATACCATCAGATGAAATCCATGTGTATAACCAGTTTTTATGTTTCTTGTAAAACGTATTTGCAATGAATAAGTCATTGATTGTACAAAATTCAATCATTCTATCTCCAGCTTCATTTCTGTCATCAAGGCCATGTTTTCCAACTACTGATTCTTCTTCTCTGTTCCCAACTTTTGCGTTCCAGTTACCCATTATTATCAATGCATCTTGATTGCATGTTCGATCGATCTCCAACTGTAAGAGTTGGTAGAAATCATCTATTTCTTCTTTGGCTCTGGTTGTTGGTGCATATATCTGAATGATAGTTGTATTCTCTGGACTTCCTTGTAAGTGTGTGGATATAATCCTATCACTCACGATGTTGTACTTCAAGACTGATCTAGAAATTAATTTTTTAACTATGAAAGCAACCCCATTTTTTCTCACCTTTTCATCTCTGGAGTAATATATCACATGATCATCTGACTCAAAATGCCCTGTGCCAGTCCATCTCATCTCTCCAATGCCTAGTATGTCAATATTTATGCATTCCATTTCTTTCTTAACAATTTCTAATTTTCCTACATTCATGGTTCTCACATTCCATGTTCCAATCACTAGTGTCTGCTTACAACTCTTCCTCTTCCTTTGTATTTCCATACTTGAAAATTCTACCTAGGTTGCCCTTTCTGTTAGTCTACGTGTGTTCTGTTGTACATAGAGTTTTCAGAGGCCTGCTATTTCAGAAGTGGGTGGCCAATCCTTCTTCCTAGTCTGTCTTAATTTGGATGTTTATATTTATAGGAGTATCTGTCAGACAAGCAATTTATAGAACAGTGAAAGATAAATCCCTCATTGTGGAGTTAACCATTAGTTACAGTGTTGTCCCTGACCTTAGCCCAGTGCCTTGACCCACTTATTTTCCAGCTCTACCCTCCACCAGGATACCCCTTCGCTTCTACCAAATCCCTTCAGAATTTATCTTCCATTGCCCTACCCATGATCTGACATCTTGTATCTGAAGCTTTCTTGGCTTCTGTGATTCCAAAGATGTCAACAGCTGACGATTTTTTATGCTGTGACCAGTGTCTCTTAAGTTTAGTTGTTCTGTCTCTGAAGGGAAGACAATATGTCCTGTAGAACTCCTGTATAGATTGTATATTTTTTCTTTCAGTCTTCCCTCTGCACTTCCTTACCGATTTTGACTCTGCTTTGGGGCTTTGTACCTGTGGGTGTGTCAGAAGCTTTTGCCCCGAGTCCTTTTCTATTGTCTGGTCTTGACTTCTGCATACCTATCCCAATTGTCCCAGTTACTGTATCAATCCATCTCATCTGGGATCTTCTCCTTCATCTTTCTGTGCATGATATCCTTTTCCAGGAACTGGTTTATCATGGAAACACAACCAAAGTATGTGAGACAGAGTTTCAAAATTTTTGCCTCCAAAAAGCAGCCTGGTTTTACCCCAGCCAGTATACATCTGTTTGTTCTTTTGGCAGTCCATACTCTTTTCCAGAGCCACAACTCAAAGGCATCAATTCATCTGTCATCTCTAGTTACTGTCCAGCTCTCTGATACATAGCAAGTAATTGTGAAGATCATGGCCTGGAATCAGGTACATCTTCGTCTGCAGACTGACATCATTGCCCTTTAGCACTTTGGAGAGGTCTCTGATTGCAGATTTTCCCAGTACAATTTGTCTTGATTTCTTTACTGCTGGTGCCAAGTGTGTTGATTGTGGATCTGAGCAAGCTGAAATTGTCAACAAACTTAATTTTTGAAATACAGCAATATTATTTACTTTTTAAAAAAGAATTCTTTTAGACAATTTCTGTGACAAGTTTTAACTTTCCTTGTTTACAAATGATTTTACCTCATAAATCTTAAAGTGAAATACAAACCAAACCAAAACAATTTGGTTGATACATCAACAATGAATATCATCTCTAGACCTATTTTTAAAAATGAAGAAAAATTAATTTATATTTATTTGAAAACTTTCCCTTGATAACAGAAGTTTATAGCTTATTTCACACTCCACTTTCCAAGAACAATGTATTTTTTTCTGACACTGATATTTTTATAACATATATTCTAGCAAAGAAGTTTTCATTAAATTGTCTGTTTTAAAGTGAATACGACATGTCAGGATATGACATGGTGCTTATAAAGAGGTGGGACCACTTATCCCAACATATACAAGAGGTCTTTACATTCAAAAGAAGAGTAATCATGCAAATGATTTAATCCTCAGCTGATATTTTTTTTTTGGTATTGATAAAACAAAAAGTCCTATAAAACAAAACGAAACAAAAGGAGCTGAGTAATACAAACAATTCTTTGTCACTCTTAGAAATAAGCAGCAATGCTTCTGATCCTAGTAATCCAAGATATCTAGCATATTTCAATTCACTAACAGTTCATAGATGCTATCTATTGAAGAAAGTATATCCAAGTACACTTGTCCTTCTGAGGGCTATGAAGGCCGATTCTGAAACCCTCCTATCCACAGAAATTTCAACATGGTGTACATATCACAGCTCCAATTCAATTGCAAGAAGATTTTGGCAATACAGACATTTTTATGTAGCCTAATACATAAGGGTGGCTTAGTAGTAAGTAATTGCACTGCCAACCCAAAAGTGCATGGTTCAAATCCACCAGCTGTTCCATAGGAGAAAGAAAGGCATTCTTTTCCCTTGAGATTTGTTGTTGTTGTGTGCTGTACAGTCAGAACCAAACCATAGCTGATCCTCCAGTGGGTTTTCAGAGACAGTTAATTGTATGGGAGGAGATTGCTCATTCTTCTAAAAACCCATTGGAGGATCAGCTATGAAATGTTACGACTAGAAAGTACTAACAACAACTCAAAATGCTTGCATTTTGCTAAAAAATCATTCTTGTTGGCATTAACAATATAATTATGCATGTTCTCTTTGCTATATATTTCTCAAATTCAAATACACGGCCCTTAAACTCAAATAACTGGTAGAGAGGCCATCGTGATTAAAAATGTCTGGTGTGAAGACTGATTTGGTAGTAGATGTACAATACTAATGTCAGTTTGTTTATTTGGGAAATACATTGTTCTAATTGATGCAGCACTAGTCTGTGAGTTTGCTGAACTGAGATAACTTGTAGGTTGCTGTGATGCTGAAAGCTATGCACCCGTGTGTCAAACGCTATAAGAGTTACTCATGGTGGAAAAGGTTTAGTAGAGCTCCCAGACTGAGATAAACGAGAAAGCAGGATTGTCCATCCACTTCTTAAATAGCAGGTCCCTGACAACTCTGTGAGTAGAGGAACACAGATAGTTATAGTGTTAGAGGTAGAGCCCAGACTGAAATTCAACTGAAATTAGGAAAAATAGTGACAAACATTCTTTGACATTTGGAACATGGAACGTATGAAGTTTGAATGTTGAAAACTAGAAATTGTGAAAAATGAAATGTCTGAATATCTACCTTTTAGGCATTAGTGAGGTGAGATGGACTAGCTTTGGCTACTTTGAATCAAATAATCACGTGGTTTACTATGTCGAGAATAAAAAACCAAAATAATAGTGTAGCATAAATAGTCAAAAAGTCAATTTCAAGTTCTATCTTGAAATACAATGTTGTGAATGATAGGATATCATCCATATGAATACAAGAAAGAGCTGTTAATATGATTGTTATTCAAATATACACTCCTACAGCTAGAGCTAAAGAGAAGGAAATTGAATTTATTTTTATCTAACTTTGCAGCCTGAAATTGACCAAACATGTAGTCAAGATGTGTTAATGATAACTGGTGACTGGAATGTAAAAATTGGGAACAGTGAAGAAGGAATAGTGGTTCAAAGTATGGATTTGGTGACAGATAAGTGGCTGGCAATAGAATGATTGAATTTTGTATTTTTAATGCTTTATTTACTAATTGCAAATACCTTTTTAAAAATTTTATTCTGATTTATTTACAAAGTTTGAATACATTCTTTTTCACAAAAGATCTTTCTTATTTCCTTAACCCTACTCACCCATCAAATTGTGCAACCGTACCTCCCCACCCATCCTCACCCCTCTATTTCCCCCCACACCTTAGATTCTCATACACATTCTACAATAATGATTTTATACAATATTTGTCCTTATGGGACTGAGTTAGTTGACGCAGCATATTGCTCTCCAGTTAATAAACCATGACTTTACACATGGGCTTCATCTGATGGGCTGCATAGGAATCAAATTGACTATGTCTGTGGAAAGAATTTTTAGAGAAGCTCAATATCAGCAAACAAAACTAGGCCAGGGCAGACTGTGGGTCAGACTATCAATTGCTCAGGAGCAAGTTCAATTGAAGAAAATGAAACCTGCCCATGAGAACCAAAATGTGACATTGAATCTATTTCATATGAATTTCAAAATAATTTAGAGAATAGATTTGAATCACTGAACATCAATGATAAAAGACCAGATGAGTCGTGGAACAACATTCATGGTATCAACCATGAAGAGAACAAAAAGTAATTACAAAGACAGAGGAGAACGAAAAAATAAAAACGGATGTCAGAAAAGCCTCTGAAAATTGCAGGAGAATGTTGAGAATACAAAACAAAGGGAAAACATGCCAAACTAAAAGAGCTGAAAATATTTCAAAACAATGCAAAGTATTATAATGGAACATGCAGAGACCTGGTTTCCATTACCAGATGCAGCCCTGAATGCACTCACCAGTCTATGCCAAGAAAGTTGGAGGACAGCCATCTGGCACAATTTGGAAGAGGGTCATATTTGTTCCCATTCCCCCAAAAGGTGATCCATCAGAATGTTAGAACTATCAAAAATTATCATTAATGTCACATGCAAGCAAAATAATGCTGAAGATCACTGAAAAAAATGGCTAGAACAGTACAGAGATAGGAAACTTCCAGAAGTTAAAGCAAGAATTAGAAGAAGACATCGTACCAGGCATATCATTGTTGGTTTCAGACAGATCCTTGCTGAAAGTAAAGAATATCAGAATATCTATTTATGCTTTATTGACTATGCAAGGGTATTTGACTGTATAGATCATAACAAGTGATGGTTGACATTGAAAAGACTGGGAATCCTAGCGTACTTTACTGTGCTGATGTAAAACCTAGACAAAGAGGCTGTTGTGTGAACAAAGCAAGAGTGCTCTGGTTTAAAATGGAATGTTTAAAATTAAGGAGTGTGTTAGTGTTGTATTCTTTCCCCATGCCTTTTTAATCTGTATGCTGAGCAAATTATCTGAAAATCTGGAGTCTATGAAGAAGACATTTGGAAGAACACTAATCACTCTGAGTTATGTTAGGGAACTCTGGTAGCCTAGTGGCAAGAAGCTGCACTAGAATCTCAAAAGCGTGTGGTTCGAATTCACTAAATTCTCCACTGGAGATGGAGGGGCAGTCACTTCCTGTGCCATTCAGATCCAACTGGATAGTACACAACAAGAAAAAAAGAAAAACAATATCTGAGTTATGCAGATGACACAACCTTACTTGCTGCAAATGAGGAGGACTTGAAGTATTCTTGGAGAGGATCAAAGAATACAATCTTCAGTATGGATTTCATTTTAGTGACAAGGAAACAAAAATTCTTACTACTGCACTGGTAGGAAACATCATCATAGATGGAGAAAAGACTGAAGCACAACTTCATCTTACTTGGATCTACAATCAACTTCCTAGATACCAGCAGTCAAGAAATCAGGAGATGCAGTGCACTGGTGAAGTCTACAGTCAGGGAACTATCCATATTTTTGGGGAGCAGTGATGTCACTTTGAGGACTAAGATGCATCTGATTCAGGCCATAGTCTTTCCCATCCCTTGCTCTTCATCTGAGAGTTGGCCAATGAATAAGGATGACAGAAGAAGAATTGATGCCTTTGAGCTGTGATGTTGGAGAAGAGCACTGAGCATCCCATGGACAGCCAAAAGAACAAACAAATACGCCTTAGAGAAAGTCTAGGCAGAGTGCTCCTTAAAGGCAAAGATGATAAAACTTAAAGTGACATACTTTGAGCATGTTGCTAAAAGGCCATTCCTTGGAAAGGGACATCATGCTTGGAGAGGCAGATGATCATTGAAGGAGAGGAAAGCTCTGAACCAGGTGGACTGAGAGTGACTGCTGCAATGGGCTCTAGTGTGTCAGGAAGTGTGAAGATGGTACAGGATAGGACAAGGTTCAAATCTGTTGTTCCTAAGGTCCCCACAGTTCATTCTCTAGCAGACAGTACAAAAGAAAATAACAACAACAAACTCAAATATGCACATATCTGTTTAACTTTTTCTAGATGTAGTTGTTAAGTACCATCGAACCCAGTATGATTCATAATGACCCTATAAATAACGGATCTGAACCCTGTCCTATTCTGTTTCATCTTCACACTTCCTGACACACTAGAACTCCATTGCGGCAGTTACCATGTAAATCCACCTGACTGAGTGTCTTCCTTTTCTTCACTGAGCCTCCACCCTTCCAAGCATCGTGCCTCTCTCCAAGGAATAGCCTTTCCTAATAACATACCCAAAGTATGTGAGTTCAAGCCTCATCATCGTTGCCTCTAAAGAGCACTCTGGCTGCACTCTCTCCAAGATATATTTGCTCTTTTGGCAGTCCATGGGATGTTCGATGCTCTTCTCCAACACAACTCAAAGACATCAATTCTTCTTCTGTCATCTTATTCATTGTCCAGCTCTCAAATGCATAGTAAGTGATTGGAAAGTCCATGGCCTGAATCAGACATACTTAAGTCCCCAAACTGACATTGTTATTCCTTACTAATTTGGAGAGGTTCCTATTTGCAGACTTTCTCAGTGCAATGTATGTCCTTATTTCCTGACTTCTGGTACCAAGGGTGTTAATTGTGGATCCAAGTAAGATAAAGATGTTGGCAGTTTCAATCTTTTCTCCATCCATCATGATGTTTGTTGCCTATTGGTCCTGTGGTAAGAATCTTTGCTTTCTTGACATTGAGATGAAATCCATATTGAAGGCTGCATTTCTTGATCTTCTGCAAGAATCTGAAAAATCCTACCTCCAGTGCAGGAAAATTCCAATGTCACCACATCTTCTCCAACATTTATTGTTTGCTGTCTTGTTAAACTTTACTATGGTATATCACTGTTGTTTTGATTTATATTTTTCTGATTGTGAGGGCTCTGAGAACTTCTTTATGTGTCTGTTGACCATCCGAACATCTTCCTTTAAGAAAAGTCTTTTCATGTCTTTTGCCTATTCTGTTATTAGTTATCAGTGGTTTCCTTGTAGAGGTCCTGTAATTTGTAAACTTCCTTTATGAGTTCCTTGTCTGAATGCCACTACCAAATGTTTTTCCCTAGTCTGTAGGGGTTTTTTTTGTACTCTATTGGAAATTATTTTTGAAAATATTTTTTCTTTAAATTTTATACTAGTTTATTTACAAAATTCAAATACAAATTCAAACAAATTATTTCAATTGCCCTCACCTCCCCACCCATCAAATTGTACAACCCCATAATTAACCCCCCCATCACCCTACACACATCCCTCTGCTTCTAGCCTCTCTCACCCCTCTTGGATCCTTATACTTATTCTACAATAATGGGTTTATACAATATTTATCCTTGTGAGACTGAGTTCACTCAGCATAAAGCTTTCCAGTCCTTCCCAAGTTAGGTAATAATTTATAATACTTTAGAAATGTTTTTTGATGCACAGAGGACTCTGTTTTTACAGATCCCATTCTTGATTTCATCCCCTCCTGGTTATGCAGTGTAGAAAGTTTTGACGTAAATAAGTGTGAAGCTTTATACTTTGTTTTTCTTTTTTAATATAGCTTTACTTGTTTGGAATCTCTTCCTTTGCATATTTGGAGATTACTGTTTTCATCTTTCTGAAAAATTATTATGATTATGTCTGGATTGAGATTGCATTGCATTTTCAAATTGTTTTTAATATGCAAAGGCCGATTATTTGGGAGTAAATCACCACACTTTTACTTCAAGGTACTTCCGACCAGACACACACTCCCACCTATTGGTTGCCAGTCCAGAGTGTTAACCATTTGCAGCATACAAGGACTTCATGTTTGTGAATATTATCTCCTACTCTGTGGCTGACTTCATTATTTTTATGTTTTCTTTTCATGAACAGAATTTTATAATTTTGATGCAATTTAATTGATCACTCTTTTTTTATAAATTTGTAAAAAATTTTTAATAATTTTAATGAACATTTACAGAGATTTTGGATTTCCATTCAGTCAGTGCTGCACTTCTCTCCCCGCCCAGCCCTCCCGCACCCCCCAAGTTTGCTCCTCTCTTTGAAAAGTAAAAGAAACACTCCCTCCCTGGTACACAATCCCCCCACAGCCCTCCCACTGCCCTAACTACATTCCACTATGCGACCTTAATTATGGACCCTTGTGATAAATATAATACCCTATCATACATCGCTTCTAAATTATTCTCCCCTTTATCTGTTTCAGTGCAGTATACACAATTTATACAGTTTTCTCAGTTTTACCCCAACCCTGATATCATTCCCATTTTACAGCAGTGGCATCATGCAGTACTTGTCCTTTTGCCACTGAGCTATTTCACTCAGCATAATGTCCTCCAGGCTCACCCATTTTGAATAATATTGCATGAGTTCCTTGATTTTCTTTCTTTTTTTAAATTTTTATTAAATTTTATTAATTTTCATGAACATTTAGAGAGATTTTGGATTTGCATTCATTCATTGATGCATTATTTTCTCTAGCCCCCCAGTTCGTTCCTCTTTTTTCCCCCCTTGAAAGTCTGTTTTAATTGTCCCATTGTCACAGTACTTGTCAAAGCCAGTTCTGATTAATATCCTTTGTCAGTTTATCCTTTGTCATTCCCTATCACTCCTCCCTGAGAGAGACTTCACCCTGTTTCATACGGAAAAGGGGATGGCTTATTCTCTTAACTACTTCCTGCTGAAAAGGGATGCTGTAGGTTTCAGGGTGAAGATCTTTCACTACTCTAAAGGGCCCCTTTGGCAATAGGAAACAC
>NW_006399768.1:29042534-29069331 GCF_000299155.1 Elephantulus edwardii | reverse complement strand
GAGTTCCTTGTTTTTCAATGCAGCATAGTATTCCATTGGGTGAATATACCAGAGCTTCTCTATCCATTCGTTTGTTGATGGGCACCTGGGTTGTTTCGAACTCCTTGCTATTGT
The DNA here is from genome assembly GCF_000299155.1 of Elephantulus edwardii. Taxonomy (NCBI): domain Eukaryota; kingdom Metazoa; phylum Chordata; class Mammalia; order Macroscelidea; family Macroscelididae; genus Elephantulus; species Elephantulus edwardii. Next base: position 29,069,217 of record NW_006399768.1, on the reverse strand, counting down.
GGACAAAGCCACGATAAACATGAGTGTGCATATATCTGCTTGGATGTCAGTTATGGTCTCTTTTCCAAGGATCGTAGCCTCCTAACAATGTATCCTAACTACGTGAGATAGTTTTAGCAACACTGCCTTTAAGGAATGCCCTGGTTTCATTTTCTCCAAGACAGACTTGTTTATTCTTTGACAATCCCTGGTATGTTCGATATTCTTTGCCAGCCACACAATTTAAAGGCATCAATTCCTCAGTCATTGTTATTTATTGTCCAACCTTCATAACGATATGAAACAATTTAAAGTAGCATAGCTTTGGTCAGATGTACCTTAACCTTTAAACTGACATACTTGTTTTGCACGTGTAACTTGACAGAAGATTTGCCAATATAAACAAACTATCTTTGATTTCTTGACTGCTACTTCTATAGGGGTTGATTGTGGACACAAGTCAAATGAAACCCTTGATAGCTGTATCTTATCTCTATTTATCATGTTGTTATCTATAGGTCAATAATGAGGATTTTTGTTTTCTTGAATCTTCTAGTTTAGAGTGTGTTATATTCTCATATTCATTTAGTTCTCAAAAATACTTTATAGCTGCCTGTGTAAAGCTCTGCTGGCCTAGATGCAAGAAGCTGCATTGCAATCGTGAAGGCACGTGTTTCGAGGCCACCAGCTGCTCTGCAGGATAAAGATGGTCAATCTCCTTCTCTGAGATTAACAGCCTCTAAAAACCTGATCGTGCTAATGCGAAACCTCTACTTGGACCAAGAGGCAGTCGTCAGAACAGAGGAAGGAAACATTGCATGGTTCAAAATTGGGAAGGTTATACGCCAGGGATATGTCCTGTCTCCGTACCTTTTCAACCTACATGCAGAACAGATTATCTGGAAGGCTGTACTCTATGAGGAGAAATGTGGTATCAGGACTGGTGGAAGATCTATCAACAATCTGCATTATGAAGACTACACAACCTTGCTTGCTAAAACTGAGGAGGACCCAAAGCACTTACTGCAGTTGGTCAAGGACTGCAGCCTTCTATATGGATTGAGGTTCAATGTCAAGAAGACAAAAATTCTCACCATTGGACCTATTGGCATCATCAGGATGAATGGTGAAGAGATTGAGATTGTTTACAGCTTTAGTTTGCTTGGCTCCACAGTAAACACTCTTGGCACCAGCAGTCAGGGAATTAAAAGACATATTGCTAAGGGAAAGTCTGCTGTTACAGACCTTTCCAAAGTTCTGAAGAGCACTGTTGTCTCTCTGGAGACTAAAGTGCGTCTGATACAGGCCATAGTCTTTGCTATCACTTGATATGCATCAGAGAGTTGGACAATGACTAGGGAGGATAGAAAGAGAATTGATGTCTTTGAGCTGTGGTGTTGGAGAAGAGTATTGAGGGTACCATGGACTTCTAGGAAAACAAACAGTTTCTTCCTGGAGAGGGTTAAACCAGCCTGCTCCTTGGAGGCAAGGACTCTGAGGCTCCGTCTAACATACTATGGATATGTTGTAAGAAGGACTGGTCCTTAGGGATTTCATGCTTGGTAGGGTGGAGGGACAGTGCAGGAGGGGAAGACCCTCTATGAGGTGGATTGATTCAGTGACTGGGGTAATGGGGATGGGTGTGTCAGAGATAGTGTGATTGGCACAGGACAGAGCAGAGTTTAGGACTGTTGTATTTAGGGTCGCTATGAGTCGCAAGTGACTCAATGGCACACAACAACAACAAAAACAACAACAAAAACATGCCAGACGGTCAGCCATGGATCGGTGCTGACTCTATGGTATACAATAATAATAGCAATAACTGAATAAAGGTCCTTCATATAAATTTTAATTCATGCTTCAAACATTTTCACTTCTCTTTTTTAAACAGAGATTTTGATTCTAGTAACATTGATTTTTTTACTAATTATTTTGAATAGTATATAATATCAACTCAAATATAAGTTGTTTCTTTTCATTCTGACTGACAACAGCAGCAATGTCCAATAAAGAAGTAGTATCAAATGTTAGTGAGGGAGTGGAGAGATTATAACTCTACACTACTGGTTGTAAAATGGTTTGTGATTACTATGGAAAACAGTTTGATGCTTCTTTCAAAAGTTAAAAACAGAAATATCATTTGGCCCAATAATGCCGCTATTAAGTTTATATGGTAAAGAATTAAGAACTGTGACTCAAAGATAATTTTTTTAAAAAGAACATAAAAATGCATTAACAGTGAGTTCTCATGCTGAATTAGGTACCTATTATTTGTATTGAAATACATGTTAAGCAGAAATTACATAAGACTTTTCTTTCAGAGCATTAGTGAAGCCTGTAATATAGTTATTTACTCATTGATAAAAGTCTGATAAAAGGAGAAAAAGAAAATAACAACACTCTTGATGATTCACATGGGCTTGTATGTCTAGACCACCTACACATAATGAGATTTATTGCATTATTGTTGACATTTAAACTTCAAAGTAAAAGAGACCTTGGCCATGATTTTTATATTTCCTATTTCATCTATCATATTGATGTTGACAAATTGATTGATTGTTGCAGATTCTGCCTAAATGAGAAGGAAGATATTAGACCATATGTGGCCAGAGAACTTATCCTTATCTAGAAAAATGTGCTCAAAAAGATTTTTGAGTGAAATGACTGGAAAACAATCATGAGTTGTTTAAGATGAAAATGAGAGTATTTTCTTTTCTTTTTTTTTTCTTTTATTTTTTTTTTTACTGTGGAAATGAAAATATCTACTGAGTTCTGCCATCGTATACAAGGTAACAGAGTCATTTAGAACATACATTTTGACTTTAAGAGCAAGAAAAGAAAGGGCACAGAAGGATAAACTTAACTATATTTACACTTTAAGATCTCACTGAAAAATATGAAATTCATCTCAAGTCAAGTAAGTAATGATATAATCACTATTGAAAAAACCAAACAAACCAATGCAACAGAACTATATACTAGTTCATCTTTTTTCACCAAATATATTGAATTGACATGGTTAAAAAATTAGTGCCATTGATCAAAACTACATATATAAAAAAATCTTGAATCTCATGGTAAATTTATATCATTTTCAACACAAAAGGGATGAACTACAAAGACATGTACACCATCTCATTTTATATAGTGATAGGGAAGCATTTCTTATGACTTCTCAACTTATTATCATCATCACTTGATTGTGCTTATGCAAAATCTGTGCTTGAACCAGAAAGCAGTACAGTGCAAGGAAGGACTGCATCGCTCAAAATCAGGAAATGTGTATGCCAGGGATACATCTTGTCTCTATACCTTTTAAATCATATGCAGAACAGATCATTTGGGAAGCTGAGCTTTATGAAGAGGAATGTGGCATCATGTTATGCAGATGACGCAAAACTTGTTTCTGAAACTGAGGAGGACCTGAAGTGTTTGCTGTAGAAGGTCCAGGGCTGCAGTCTTCAATATGGATTGAAGCTCAACATCAAGAAGACAAAGATTCTCACTACTGGGCCGATTAACAGCATCATAATAAATGGAGAAGAGATTGAGGTTGTTAGCAATTACAGCTTACTCAGCTCCACAATCAACGCTCTTGGCAACAGCAGTTAGGAAATCAGAAGACAAGTTGCACTGGGAAAATCTGCTGTCAGGAACCTCTCCAGAGTACTGAAAAGCAACCAGGACAGTCTATAGACTAAGGTGCACCAAATCTCAGTCATGGACTTTGCAATTGCTTGCTATGCATCAGAGAGTTGAATAATGACTACGGATGAGAGAAAAAGAATCAATGTCTTCTAATTGTGGTGCTTGAGAATAGTCTTGAACATACAGTGTACCACCAAGAAAACAAATAGTTCTGTCTGTCTTGGGAAGAGTGAAAACCAACTTTCTCTTTGGAGGCTCGGATTTTGAAGTTCCATCTCATGTACTTTGGGCACATAGCCAGGAGGGACCGATCCTTGGAGAAGGATATCATGCTTGGAAGGGTGGAGGGACAGCACAGGAGAGGAAGACCCTTGGATGAGATGGATTGATATAGTAACTGAGGAAAAGGAAGTAGGTGTGTCAGAATCAATGAGACTGGCTCAGGACAGGGCAGGATTTAGCGCTGCTGTGCAAAGGGTCACTATAGGGCACAGGTGACTGAATAGCATATAACAATAAGAACAACACAACCTTAAAATAGCAAGAGAAAAACACTTATTATTTTTCTTGACTCCTAGGACTGTCGGGCTGTCAGGCTGTCAGGCTGTCAGTCCTGAATATAACATGTGCTATTTAACTTGAAGTCATACTGAATTACATTTGGAAAAATTCTTATGACATATGTAGGAAACATAGTAAATAAAGCAAAACTAACAAACAAACAAGAACCCCTCATGGCTGAAGATTAATGCTTTTATAAAAAATACCCTAAAACCAAAACCAAACCAACAAAACCCCAAAATGTTGAGAACACTCATGTATATTTTGAATAAAAATTTGTTGAAGTATCAAATACATTAGACTTCAAATAAAAGTTAAAACCTATACATGAATGGTTTTGTCAATCTTTTCTATACTGAAGATTTGTGAACTTTGAAAAATATCTTAATAGTTCACTGAGTAGTTCTCTAATATGACCTAAAATAACAATTCCCTTCTGTTTAAGTTCCATAATCTTTGCACTGCTCAGTCTCTACTTCTGTCTTCCTATACAGCATACTGCTTCTGAGTTTATCATAAAAGGTATATACAAAGGAGATAGAAAAGACAATAGGCAAGTTTATTTGGAAAGGAAAGAAACAGAAACTATACAAAGAACTTCTGAAAGACTAAAATGATGTGGGAGGCATAGCACTTCTTGATTCCGAAATCTGTAACACTGTTGTAATAACCAAACTAGCATGGTACAGTATAATGACAGAAAGAGATCAATAGAACAGAATTGAGAACACAGATTATTTTTCATGCTTTTAATTTAAATAAAATTTTTATTTTTTAAAAATTTTCAACTAGTTTATTTACAAAATTTGAATACATTGTTAAGAATGAATTCTTTCAATTTCCCTCACCCCATCCCCATCTAATTGTACAACCCTATGATTAATCCTCCCTCCCCCTGCACATCCTCATCCCTCTGCTTATACCCTCTCCCACCCCTCTTGGATCCTTATACTCATTCTACAATCATGGTTGTATACAATATTTATTCTTGTGAGACTGAGTTAGTTCACTCAGTGTAATGCTCTACAGTCCCTCTCAGGTTAGGTAATAATTTATAAAATCATTGCTCCTGTGTGCTGCATAGCATTCAATTGTGGAAATATATCATAATTTATCAATCCATTCATTTGTGGTTGGACCTTTGGTGCGTTTCCATGTTCTTGTGATGGTGAAAAATGCTGCTATGAACATTGGTGTACAAATCTCAGTTTGTCCCTCATTTCTCATTTTCTCAGGGTATATTCCAAGTAGTGGAATAGTAAACCAGTATAAATTTTTTAATTTATATTGGTTTACTTACCAAATTCATATGCACTGTTTTTCACACCTGATCTTTTCCATTTCCTTTACCCACCCCTCCCTCCACCTATCAAATTGTGTGACCCTATGATTAGCCACTTTCACCCCTAACCCATCCTCACCCTTCTTCTCTCCTCTCCCCTGGTACCTCATATATATTCTACAATAATGGTATTATATAGTGTTTTTCCTGAGTTAGTTATTTAACATATACTCTCTAGTCAATCCCAAGCTAAATAGTAATTTACAAAATCATTGCTCTTGCATGCTGCATAGTATTCCATCATGTGAATGTACCATAATTTCTCAATCCATTCAGTTGTGGTGACATTTGGACTGTTTCCATATTCTTGCAATGGTGAATAAAGCCACTATGAATATTGGTGTACAAGTCTCTGTGCCTCAGTTCTCATTTTCTCATGGAATATTCCTAGCAGTGGAATAATTGGCTCAAATGAAATTTCTATGAGAACCCAGATATTAATTCATTTACTTGTGGTCAACTGGTATTAGGCAAGGAAGCAAAATCTATCATATGATAAAATGACAAAAATCTTCCACAAATAGTATTGGGAAAACTGGACTTTTACCTGAAGAAAACTGAAACAGGATCCACACCTCACACCAAAACCAAAATCAATTCAGATATGAAGGGGTAAAGCTCCAAATCATAAAGATAATAAGAAACAAAATGGGATGAAAGTTAGAAGGCTGATCCTATGATGTAGAGTGACTGGCAAATATGGCCAGAAATGCACAACCATGAGAGGATAACATTAATGAAAGGGATCTGCTAAAGATTAAGTCACTGTATGCAATTAAAAAAACAAAACAAAACAAAACAAATCCCAACTCCCCTAAAAACCCCAAACAAAAACCAAACAAAGTTTTTTCCAAAAAGATGGAAATAAAACCAACTGATTGGGAAAAATTCAAGTGGCAATGCCATCTCTGACTAGAGTCTCCTAATTAAAATTTACAGAATATACTACAGGGCCTCTAGTAGAAAAAGATTTAGAAAATAATGGGAAAAAGATATGGAAACACCTTTCACAGAAGAAAACATTTGGATTGCCAACAGACACATGAAGAAATGCTCAAAAACATTGGTAATAAGAGAGATGCAAATCAAAACCATAATGAGATATCTCCTCACTCCAATCACAGGGACAAAGTTTAACAGGACATCAAGTAATAAACATTGGTGAGGATGTGGAGAGATTGGAACTTTGTTGGGATTCTTAAATGGTACAACCACTCTGGAAGGCAGTTTGGCATTTTCTCAAAAAGCTAAGCATAAAAATTCCATGACCCAGTTATTACACTGCTAGGAATATATCCCAAAGAAGAGAGAACTGAGATACAAGGGAGATCTGTACACTGATGTTCATAGCAACATTATCCACAATAGAAAGAACATGGAAACAGCCCAAAAGTCCATCAATAAATAACTGGGTTGAGAAATTGTAATACATTTATGTGATAGAATGAATAATATGTAGTACTCAGTAGCAATAGTTTTTTAAAATACTATATAACATGGGAGAGGCTAGAAACATTATGCTGAGTGAACTAAGGTGCATAAAGACAAGTACTGTATAAGACCATTATTATAAAAACAGAAGGATGATAACCAGTAAGATGTGTATGGATATCCAAAGAGGGAAGGAGGAGGAGCAGTAGTGTTGAAGGTAGGGAGGTGGGGAAATCACAGGATCTCAAAGTTTGGTGCATGGATAGAGGGAGCAAAAAAGAAAACAACCAAACAATGTACATGAATGAAATACAATGTAAACAAATTATTGCGGGGGGGGGGCAATGCTATTATTTTATTTTTAATGTTGTACAACTGTCCTGTTGTTATGTACCATAGAATTGGCACCAACCCATAGCTGACCTTCGGGCAGGTTTTCAGAGACAGTTAATTACATGGGAGGAGATTGTCCATCTCTCTTCCATGGAGTAGCTGAAGACCTTAAACCACGTACCTTTGGGATTGCAGTGCAGTTTCTTGCCACTAGGCCACGAGAGCACCCTACAACTATTCTAACTAGTATTAACACTAAAATTACAAATCTCTGGCAGTAAAACACAGAGAAGATGTTTACACACTATACTTCGGTGGTGGTGGTGGTTGTTAAATGCCGTCAAGTTGTAGACAACTCATATCATCCTATGAATAAAGGTCTTGAACATGAAACTTTCATCTTTTCTCCAAGTTCATAGAGTTTCTGGAGGCAAGCTTATTTGAAAGCAGATGCCACTCCTGCTTCGAAACCTGTTTTATTTGGGAGCTCTACAAAAACTAGACCTGAAGGTTCAGATGCCTTTTTAAATAGGAGGCCAAATCCATTCGGCTCACACCCAGGTGTGAGCAATAGCCACACCCAAGTCTCAACCCCAAACCAGAAAACACACCTTAGCAGAATGCGGCCTTTCCTTTCTGCTCAACTTCCCATTCTGGAAATAGCCCCAGACTGGTGGCCAAATGCCTTTTTAAATATGTGGACAAATCCAATCAGCTCGCACCCAGTTATGATTTGCTAATAATCAAAAGATTGGAAGCTCAAACCCATGAAATTCTCCCTAGCAAATAGGGCAGGCTGTCTGCTTCTGTAAAAACTTACCGTCTTAGAAATCATATGGTCAGTTCTACTCTGTCCTATAGGATCACAATGACTAGAAGTGACTCACTGGCAATGGGCTTGGTTTTCATTTTCTTGTCGCTTTTTCTTTTTTTTAAAAAAAAATTTGTTTCATATATGTACGTTGTTGATGAGTGCTGCATCATGTGAATATACCACATTTTCTCAGTTCAGTCTTTTTTTTTTATGGACATTTGGGCTGTTGCCATACTCTTCCCATTGTGGATAGTGCTATTATGGTGTACAAATCTCTGTATCTCAGTTCTGTTTTCCTTGGGATATATTCCTATCAGTGATAGAACTGGATCACACACAATATATATGGTCAGCTTTTTGAGGATTCACTAAACTGCCTTCCAGACTGATTGTATCATTTTACAATCCTATCAACAGAGTGTGAGAGTTCTAAATCTTCATTTCCTCTCTAACATTTATAGCTTGTTTTTCTGTTAAACTTTGCCACTGCTGCTAGAGTGAGATGATAGCTCATTGTGGCTTTGATTTGCATCACCTTATTTTCAATGATTTTGTGCATTTCTTCATGTGTCTGTTGGCAACCCAAATATCTTCTGTTGAGGTTGTTCCATATCTTTTTCCCAGTTTGTAATTGGGTTGTCAATCTTTTTCTAATGGAGACCTTGTAGTATTCTGTAACTTTTTGTTAGGAGACCTTTGAGATGTTATTGCCAAATATTTTTTTCTCAGTCAATTGGGTTCTGTTCACCCTATTGAAAACTGGTTTTGATAACACACGGGGATTTAATCGTTAGACGGTCCCACTCATCAATATTATCCTCTCTTGGTTGTGCATTTCTGACTGCATTTTCCAGCCAAACCATAGTCTAGGCTTTCTGGGTTTCAACCCATTTTTTATTTACAAGTTTTTTGGTTTTGAGCTTTAACCCTAGGTCTTTCACCCACCTTATGTTGATTTGTATGTGTGCTATGAGATCTGGATCCAGTTTTAGCTTTCTGCAGGTAGTTTAGTTTTGTCAGTACAGTTTGTTGGAGAAGTTGTCATTTTCCCATTTGATTGTTTTTATTTCCTGTTGAATATCAGTTGACCATCAATAGATGAGTTAATGTCTGGGTTTTTGATTCTGTTCCATTGCTCTTTGTATCTCTCCTTGTATCAGTACCATGCTGGTTTGGGTTATTACAGCTGTGTACGTTTTGAGATCAGGGAGTGCTGCTATGCTTCTCACTTCATTTTTGTTTTTCAGAAGTGCTTTTCTTTTTTGGAGGTCTCCTTCCTTTCCAAATGTACTTACTTATTGCCTTTTCTATTTCTTTGAAGAATCAATTTGGCATCTGTATTGGGATTGCATTGAACAGATAAGGATATTGCTTTTAGTGAGAAGACCATGGAAGGACCATGTTTCCATTTAGATAAGTCTCTTTTGGTTTCTTGCAGTAGTCTTTTGTAGTTTTCTTTATAAAGGTTTTTTTGTGTCTCTAGTTAGATTTCTTCCTAAGTACCTCCATTTGTGTTCCTCTCTGGGTTTTCTTTGATACTGTAGAGGCATCCCAATTGATTTTTTCCTTATATCCCACTGCACTAAATTGGTCTACTACATAACAATTGAGTCCTTGAGATATTCTGCAAACACTAGCATATCACCTGCATATAGTGACAATGTATTCCTCTCTGTCTATCTTGAAGCCTCTTATTTCTTTCTCTCATCTTACTTCTCTACCAAGTTCTTCCAACACAGTGGTGAAAATTGGCATCCTTGTCTGCTTCTTGTCCTCAGGGGGAATACCTTTAGTTTTTTTCTCCATTGAGAACAATATTGACTCTCATTTATCCTATATACTTTTCACTATGTTGAGAAAGTTACCTTTAATTCCTCTTGTTGAGTACTTTAATCAGGAAAGGATGATTAATTTTGTCAATGGCCTTTTCTGCATCTATTGTTACTATCATGTGGTTCTTGTTCTTTGGTTTGTTAATGTCATTAATTATGCTGACTGTTTTTCTTAAATTGAACCATCCTTGCATACCTGTTATGAATCCTATTAGTTCATGAAGAATTATTTTTATAATATATTGTTGGATTCTATTGGCCAGAATTTTGTTAAGAACATTTGCATTCATACTTATGGATGATATTGTTCTGTAGTTTATTTTTTAATAATATATTTTTCTACTTTAGCACTTGCCATAGAAGGTCAAGGACTGAAGCCTTCAATATGGATTGAAGCTCAACATCAAGAAAACAAAGATTCTCACCACTGGGCACCATCATGTTGAATGGTGAAGAGACTGAGATTGTTAACAGCTTTAGTTTACTTGGCTTCACAATCAATACTCTTGGTACCAGCAGCCAGGAAATCAAAAGACAAAGTGCACTGGGAAAGTATGCTGTCAGGGACTTCTCAAGAGTACTGAAGAGCAACAATGTCAGTCTGGAGACTAAGGTGGACCTGATCCAGGCCATAATCTTTGCAATTACTTGCTTGCTATGCATCACAAAACTGGACAATGACTAAGGAGGAGAGAAGGAGAATCTCTGTCTTTGAGCTGTGGTTCTGGAGAAGAGTATTGAATATACCATGGACTGCTAGGAGGATAAACAGGTTCATCCTGGAGAGGGTTAAATCAGACTGCTCTTTGGAGGCAAGGATTCTGAAGCTCCATGTGACATACTTTGGGCATGTTGCAAGGAGGGACCAGTCCTTGGAGGGAGACATTATGCTTGGGAGGGTGAATAATGGGATGTTCAGTGCTCTTCTCCAACATCACAGTTCAGTGATGTCAATTCTTTAATTGTGTTTGAGCATAATGCGATTCAGCTAGTTTTACGATATTCTGGTCTGCAAAAAACATTTTGTATTATTTCAACGCTTTTGAATTTGTTGAGGCTTTGTATTCTAATAAATTCTGTCATCAACTCTGGAAAATGTTCCATGTGCACTTGAAAAGAAAATAAGTTGACCTTTGGTTGGGTAGGGTATGAGATACACACACATACACACACACATGTTCAAGTTGGATAATTGTATAGTTTAAATCTTTTACATCACTTTTAAATTTCTTTTGAGTTGACCTATCCTTTGGTGGAAGTGTCCTATTAAAGTCTCTTACTACCCTCGTGGTGCTATTTCTTTATTCAAGTCTTTAATTCTGTGTTTTGGTTTTTGTTTCCTTTTAAATTTTGCAGGTCTAGAAACACTGCACGGTTCAAAACAGGAAACATGTACACCAGGGATCCATCATATCTCCACACCTTTTCAATCTATATCATCCAGGAGGCTGGGCTCTATGATGAGGAATGTGACATGAGGATTACAGAAAGATTTATCATCAACGTGCATTAGATACAGATGACACAACTTGTTTGCTGAAACTGAAGAGGACCTGAGGAGGTTTTTGCTACACAGAATCAAGGACTGCAGCTTTCAATGTGGATTGAAGCTCAACATAAAGAAAACAAAGATTCTTACCACTGGGCCATTTGGCAGGATCTTGAGACTGTTAATAGCTTCAGCTTGCTTCAATCCACAATGAACACTCTTGTTACCAACAACTAAGAAATAAAAAAATTAATTGCATTGGAAAAAAATCTGCTTTCAGAGAGAGACCTCTTCAGAGTACTGAAAAACAATGATGTCAGTTTCGAGACTAAGGTGTGCCTTATCCAAGCCATGATCTTCACAATTGTTTTGCTCTGCATCAGAGAACTGGACAATATCTAAGGATGAAAGAAGAGGAATTGATGTCTTTGAGTTTGGTGCTGGAGAAGAGCATTGAGTTCTCTGAGCATGGATGGCTCAGAGAACAAACAGATTCATCATGGTGAGGATGGGAACAGGCTGCTCCACAGAGGCAAGAATTTTGAAGCTCTATCTGACATATACTTTGGGCATGTTACCAGGAAAGAACAGTTCATGGAAAAGGATATTATGCTTGGAAGGGTGGAGGGACAAATCAAAAGAGGAAAATCTTGGCTAGATTGACTCACTGACTGTCATAATGGTGATAGGTGGATTGGAGACAATGAAATTGGCTCAAGATTGAATAGGGTTCAGAGCTGTTATGCATAAGATCGCTGTGTGTCAGAAGCAACTTGAGGTCACATAACAGCAACACCAATGCTTTGGTGTGTAGATGTTGACCAATGTAATGTCTTCTTGAGCTATAGTGCTTTTAATCATTCTGTAGTGCCCTCCCTTATCTTTTATGGTGGTTTTCATCATGATGTCCATTGTACTAGAGATTAGTATTGCCACTCCTGTTTTTTTAATATATATGTCATTTGCTTGATAGATAGTTTTCCCCCAGCCTTTAATTTTGTTTTTTATCCATTCTGCAACTCTTTTTTCTCTTAATTGGTGCATTCAAGTCATTTAGATTGTGTGATTATTGACAGGCCAGGTTTTATCACTTCCATTTTGCTTTGTCTCTTTTCCACTGTTATGGTTATTTGGTCCTTTGGAAACTCTGTGTGAAGGACTTACCTTAGAATTTCTCATGGAGTTGATCTTGTTTTCACAAATTCCTTAAGTTCCTGCTTTTCTGTAAGTGACCTATTTTTTTCCTTCATAATTGATCACCAGCTTTGCTGGGTATAGGATCTTTGACCAGCAATGATTTTTGTTCAGCCTTCGATATATGCTTGCATGATTTCTCCTGAGAAATCAGAACTTAATCTAATTGGTTCTTCTTTGTAGGTGACTGTTCGTCTTGCACTGTTTTAGTATTCTATCCTTATCTTTGATATTGAGGAATTTGATTATGATATATCTTGATATTTTTCTTCTGAGGTCTCTGTTTGAAGTTTTCTGAGTTTCTTGAATATAGATTTTTCTCATTTTTTCCTGATACTAGAAGACTTTTTTCCTAGAATCTCTTCCATAATTTTCTTTTTTTTTATTTGATGGCATAATTACGGATTTTTTTTAAATTAAATTTTATTAGTTTTAATGAACATTTACAGGGATTTTGGGTTTTCATTCCTTCATTGCTGCACCATTCTCTCTACCCTCCTCTCCAGTTTGTTCTTCTTCCCCGCCATCCGAATGTCTGTTTTAATTGTCCAATTGCCACAGTGCTTGTCAAAGTCATTTCTGATTAATCTCCTTTGTCGGTGTGTCCTTTGCCATTCCCTATCACTCCTCCCTGAGAGAGATTTCACCCTGATTCATAAGGAAAAGGGGTTGGCGTATTCTCTTAGCTACTTCCTGCTGAAATATTCTGGAATTCTAGTCATACATTTGTCATTCCTTTTAATGTTACCCTACATTATTGTAAATGTTCTGTTCAATTTCCTTCCATCTCCTCTTTTCATTTTTCTTCTAATGCGGGAGCTCTGGTGGCCTAGAGGCAAGTGCGGTAATTCCAAAGGCGTGCAGTTTGAGGTCACCTGCCGCTCCGTGGGAAAGGATAGACAATCTCTTCCTGTTCAATTAACTGCCTCAGCAACCCTGCCAAAGGCCCAGCTATGGATTGGTTCTGACTCTACAGTACACAACAACAACATGTTCTATTAAGGTTCTTCTCTTCCAGCTCACTGGCTCTCTGTTCCATGTCTTCTATTCTTTTTTGCCCCTTCAGCATGTTAGAAACATGTGTTATTTTGTTTTTGATACTCTGGATTATTTTTAATGTGTTTCTATTACTTTCTCTGTCTTGTGATAATTTTCTAAGGTATTGAAAATCTTTATGTATAATTTTAATTATTCTTCCAACTTTTGCAATTTCTCCAGTTGTTGTTCATATACTGTCACTTCTATATATGTCTTCTGGCTCCCTGTCTCTAGAGTATTTGCTTTATTTATGGCTTCCAACTTTTCTTCCATCACTTGCACATTCTTCTGAAGCCTGTTCATATAACTGCACCTCATATTTCTTCTGTCTATCTGTCTGGGGAATTCATTTTATTTGTACCTTCCATTCTTTCTTCAGTACTTTATACTTTCTTCAGTAGCTGTTATAATATCTCCATGTCAATATATTTTGTCTGCCTTTCTGTCCGTGGTATTCATCAGTTCTTCAATATGTTCTCCTTTTTCAGAAGAAGGCTTACTTTGTTTTTTCATAATGTTGGAGGTTGGCTGCTGCTTTCTTGACGTTATGTGAAGATTTTATTGGTATGTGTTCTGCTATTTCTGTTATGTCTGCATTGTTTGGTTATAGTCATTTAATTTTATGAGACTGTTAATTAGTTGCAAGCGAAAGTGTTTAGTTTGTGGAGTTAGGGGACAAATTGGTCTACCAGGAGTACTTTTTATTCTCCTGTGGCCCTCTATCCTGAAGTCTATTTTCCTCGTTTGACTGTGCAGTGATAAGCCAGTTTCCTGAACTGAAGCAGTTTTTCTACAGGAGTTTTATTGACAGCTCCTTTCCATTTCTTCAATATGCTGGTTTTACAAGAGTGTTTAACCTGATTGCTTTCCTCTCTCCAAAGTCTATAGTCTTCTTTGGCCTGAAGAATAGCATGGCAAAGTTCCTCACCTCTCTTCACTATTAACTCTTTTTGTTCTAGGGAAATGTCCCTGTGTTTAATTATCTGCTCTTGGACTGTGTTTTGTGGCTGCTGGATGCTGCAAACTTTCAGCTGAGGAGCACACGTGTAACAGCAAGATAAAGTCCCAGGTGAGGGTCATGAAGGTCAGGACCCTGTGTGTTTGTCCTCATGTTTTGCCCAAGGACCACGAGATGAGTGTGGGCGTGACTGGGCTCAGGACCAGTTCTCTCTCTCTCTCTGTAATTCTTGCAATGGCACATCTCCAAAGCAAGCAGGAAGAACATGAATGGAGCATTGGAGTTTCTCTTGCCTGAAGGGCTGGGCTCTTGGGAGCAGTACCTTTTCCGGGAAGGGAATTCTTGCAATGATTTTAGTTTTCTTTATTGCTTACAATTGGATCTAAACTTGGCAGAATGAGGTAAGTGACATCTTGAGATAGTGATCTCATCCATCTTTATTTATTTGTTCTTTTGGAAACCCATTCCACTTGCATTTCAATTAAAGACAAGTCCATTCTATCAGTTATCCAGCCTGACTCCTTGATATTCTCTTTCTTATACTCCTTTGATGGGTCTCCAGCAAGTCATAATAATTCTAATTTATAAAAATACATACATATGATAATTTTCCACCATGGTCGTTGCTGACATTCTAGCTTATGACACCATGTTTTTTGCCTATAGTTTTTCATTAACCTCCTAACTGGTTGTATTCTTCACTCAATTCCCCTCCTCACACCCACACTTAGCTTATGTCTTTACTAGGGAGCTCTGGCAGTATAACCCATAAAGACTTGGGCAGCTAACCCAAATGCCACACGTTCTAGCAGTTCAAATCTATTAGCTGCTTCTTGGGAGAAAGAAGAACAATCTCCTCTTGTATGAATTATAACTGGAAGGTCAGCTATGACTCGATTGAACGGCTAAGACCCTCTTTCTATTTATTAATTCCCCCTCTTCGTCCCTTCTCAGCCTGCTAATTACCTAAAAATAATTTTATTTTCATGTATGCCTTTCTTAAGCTTTTAAAATGAGAATCGTCTTCTAATTGGCTGTTGTACTTTCACTTTTAGACCATTCCTAGAACGGAAGTGAAAGTAGTCTTTATAATACAAGAAACTGAATATCTGTCCTCCATTCAGACTCCTCCTGATGGTTCTAATTTGTTTCAGTTCCTGATGTGATCTAAAAGACCTGATTTAATTTGTTGCTGGTCTTGCTTCTTTGACTTTATCTCCTGCTCTTCTCCTCAAAATGAAGCCCTGGTGCTGTATAGAGCATAATTTACTGGAAGTTTAATAAAAATGTTGGTAGTTGAGGTCCATTAATTTCAGTGATGAAAGCTGGGCAGTCTTCTCCGGCAAAGATTTACAGCTCAGAGATCCCGGTGGAAAATTCCTAGGAATGAGTTTTATTCTTCATTATTTTGTTTGTTTTACACTTTTAAGAGCGAACTAAAATCACACTGGTTTTTACATTTTTCTTTAATCTGTCATAGATATTCTGTGTGTTTTTTAAATTGAAAATTTTTTATATTTTCACATAAGTAGTCATGACTTTAAACTTCATATTCAATCTGAGCTCAAGGCATAAAGCTTTACAGTTTAGTTTCTCTTTTTTGTTTGTTTGTTGGTTTAAAAAAAATTTTAGTTTACTAATTTTAATGAACATTTATAGAGATTTTGAATTTCCATTCATTCATTATTGCACTTTTCTCCCTGACCATCCCTCCCCCCTTAGTTCATTCCTCTCTGAAAAGTAAAAGAAAAATTATTTCATTGGTATACAATCCCCTCCGCACCTCCCCCACCCCGAGTACACTCCACTGTGCAACCTTAATTCTTGACTCTTGTGATAACCATAAAATCCTATCATATATAGCTTTTAAATTATTCTATTCCTCATCTGTTTCAATGCAGTATACATAATTTATCCAGTTTTTCTCAGTCTTACCCCAGCCCTGGTGTCAGTCCCATTCTACAACAGTAGCACCGTGGAGTATTTGTCCTTTTGTGACTGAGATATTTTACTCAGCATAATGTCCTCCAGGGTCACCCATTTTGAATAATATTGCATGAGTTCCTTGTTTTTCAAAGAAGCATAGTATTCTATTGTGTAAATATACCAGAGTTTCTCTATCCATTCATTTGTTGATGGGCACTTGGGTTGTTTCCAGCTCCTTGCTATTGTGAACAAAGCCGCGGTAAACATGGGTGTGCATACATCTGCTTGGATGGTGGTTATGTTCTCTTTAGGGTATATTCCCATTAGTGGAACTGCTGAGTTAAATGGTATCTCTATTTGCAGTTTTTTTGAGAAAGTGCCACACCATTTTCCATAGTGGTTGCACCATTTTACACTCCCACCAACAGTGAATAAGGGTTCCAGTTTCTCCACAACCTCGTCAGCATTTGTTGCTTGCTGTTCTGTTAAATTTTGCTATTCTGACTGGGGTGAGATGATACCTCATATTTGTTTTGAGACATTCTGTTTTGTAACATTCATTACCATTGATTAATATAATGAAGTAAGTACAATGGAAATTTATTTATTTTTTAAAAAAATTTTTGGTCCTCCTCAAAGAAGCCGTGGTGACACCATCTGTTTTACAGAAGGAAGATTTGGCAGTCTACTTCCTTATAGATTAACCCATAAACCCAAACCAGCATCCTTCAGGTCAGTTCAGACTCATGGTGACTTTGTAGCTGGTTTATAGTACTGTAAATTTAATTGTAGAACCCTGCCCATCTTTCTCACTCAGAGCTGCCGGTGTGTTCAAACTACTGACTTTTTGGTTAACAGTCAAACTTTTACCTACCACTAGGGATCACTCTACAAAATTAATGCCCTGGAAATCCCCTGACAGGTGACTGTCCAATAGCAAAGTAATGCGTCAGAATTGACTATATGACAACAAGTCTTTTGTTTTCCACCCTCCTCAAGGAATCTGATCACAATCCTTAATTGTTAAGTGCTCACTTACTAAACAGAAGTTATGAAGTTCAAACTCA
Source organism: Elephantulus edwardii (assembly GCF_000299155.1). Lineage (NCBI taxonomy): Eukaryota > Metazoa > Chordata > Mammalia > Macroscelidea > Macroscelididae > Elephantulus > Elephantulus edwardii. The sequence goes on along the minus strand of NW_006399768.1, from coordinate 29,051,599 downwards.
TCAGTCAACTCTGTAGGAGGAAAGATGTGGCAAATTCTCCCGTAAAGATTGCAACCAAGGAAAATCTATGAAGAATATATCTCAACAACTCCCCTCATTCCATAGTGAACAGCTTCAATTGACATATCTGGGCACACCTTTCTTGGGCTCCACTTGTTCTTCTCTCTGATTGGAATAATCTTCTCCCAGATTTATGCTCATCCTAATTTCTTATTTCCTGAAATGTTTACTCAAATGTCAATTTTTTAATGAGTTATTTCTTACCTTCCCAAGTAAAACATTTATGTTGCTGCCATTGTTGTTGTTACATACTGTAGAGCTGGAACCAACCCATAGCTGACCCTTCAGTGGGTTTTCAGAGGCAGTTAATTGTATGGGAGGAGATTGTCCATTCTTCTGCCATTACATATCTTAAATCTTTCCCTGAATTAATTCTTTCTTTGACGTTTATTGCTAATTCCGAATTGTTTTGTGATATTTTATTTTTTTATTATACTTGGATCTTCTTGTTATAGTGCAAACTCTGATGTGGCAAAGGTTCCCCTTTTTATTTTTTATTCATTTTGTTATGTTACATTACGTTATGTTATGTTTGTTATGTTATGTTATGTTATGTTATGTTATGTTATGTTCCCCAATGCCTAGGGAAGTACTTAACTCATAGCAACTACTCAATGGATACTTGTTGCATAAATGACTAGATTGCATTAAGAAGGTATATTCATATCTTTTGTTGCTGCAGTAGTCTCATGAACATACTGGCTTAGAGCAATACAAATTTATTCTGTCACAGCCTCAGAGTCCAGAATACTGAAATCCATCCTTTGTTCAACCATTGACAAGTTTCTCTCCAGCATCCATTCAAATATACACATGGAGTATCATAGGCAAGAAAAGCCTCGAGAAGATAAACTAAGAACTAGGAAGAGGATCCACTATGTTGAGTTCTTTCTTATTCAATTGTTCTGTTGTTAGGTGCTGTTTATTTGACTACAACTCATAATGATCTTATGAAAAGCAGATCTAAACCTTTGCCCTATCCAGTGCCAACCTCATGATTGCTACTAACCAATTGTTATTGTCTTTGTAATAATTCATCTTATTAAAGTCCTCTTACTCTGACCCTCCATCTTTCATAGAATATATCTTTTCCTAATGACTAGTTCCTCCTGACAACATGACCAAAGTAGGTGGTTTGAAGTTTCCCCATTTATTGCTTCTAAAGAAGCAGCCTTGTTGCATATCCTCTAAGGCAAATTTCTTTTCTTTTGGCAATCTATAGTCTATTCAATCCTCTTCTTCGGAGTCTACACATTTATTTGCAAAAGAAATATTAAACTAAATATATTGTAAGTTAACAACATTTTGGTGTATAAGGAAATGTGTAGCTATCTGAAAAGAAAATTAATAATCAGTGTTCTGTGATAAAATTGTCTGCACTTATCCCTTACTACAGTGTTACTCTGGTTAATTATTATATAAAAATCATGATGTTAAGTTTGTATTAAACTTTGAATAAATCAGTCAACTTTAATAGGGAAAATGGAAATTTTAGTAAAGTCAAATTAAAAATGATGGACATGGGGAAGAGGTTTGACTCCATCAGTGGCTATGTAGGGAAGAGATGGAAAGTTTCCTTCTGTGAGATATATAATCTCTCTCTCTCTCACATTTATAATTACATATATATATGTATAACAACATACTCACATATATAACAACATTCTCACATATATAACAACATACTCACATGTACAACAAATTACCACTGAATCAGAACCAACTCATAACTGACTATCCAGTGGGGTTTGGAGGTTGTAAATTGCACAGGAGGAGATGGCTCATCTTCCTGCTTTGGAGCCACTAGTGGGTTAGAACAACCTATCCCTGTGTTGGCAGTGCAACACCCTACCCAATTTGTAAATATCTAGAATTTCAAAAGCAGTGAAATATACTGGAGGAACATGATTAATTTTAAAGAATGTACATTTTTGAAAAGAAAGAAAGGAGAGTAGTGAAGCATGATCAAAGTCGTCATTGGCACCGATAATCTTTCTAATAGATCGATCAAGAATCAGGTAGGTGATGAATGAGCCTTAAGAGTCTAAGAATTCAAGAGAAGGAATGTAAGGAAGCAAATCCGAACAGGGATGAGAAGGTAAGAGAATTTAAAGATCAGAAGCAAGAGCCTTAGTCGGGTGAGAGCAATAGGATGAATAATCTGTAGTCAATGGGATGAGAAGATTTAACATTTAAGCTTGTGGCTACAACATGTTTTTGAATGCTAGTTTGAATTGGTTTAATCATGGCTTATAAATTCAAGTTGTAATAGACTTTATTTTAATTTTTTTTTCTACGTTTAAGTGAAGAAGACCAGTAAATAGAATGTGAAAAATTTACATTTGAAGTCCTGGAATGACATATTCATAAACCCTTTAAAAAGCCTGATGATGCAGGAGATTATATTAACCCACATTCTAAACAGTGCAATCAACCACCTCTTAGAATAGGTCACCATTGTGATGGACTCTGCCAATCAAGAGATTAGGTTGCTATGCATCATACATGTTGCTTTTATTTTCTAGGAGGGTAGAAGAGTAAGAGTCCAGCAGGGCTGTAACTCATAGTTTTTGTTGTTCCAATTCACCCATATTTTATAAATTCTGTTCTGTTCCGGTTTTGCTACATCAACCTTGACTGAGATATGAGAACTGGCTTAGAGCTCTGGCCTTGAGAAGTGAGATAATGGGAGAAGAGCTGGGAGACAGCAGGGAGGCTTCTCTGTTTCTGCTCACTCCCTTGGGAGTGCCAACCTTCTGTTTCAATTCCAAAGGTATTTTTATATATTTATATGAAAATGCTCAGTGCACCATCTGTTATTTCCTGTCTGACTCATTATGAAATCCCCATACATGCTAAAGCAACAGAAATCTCTGTATTTTCCTTGTCCTCTCTCTGGAAATGAGAATTATGGATGACCGAGAAGTTGGCACCACAGACAATTATTCAGCCCACTCTGAACGTCTGATGATGTCTTGGGTCACCGTGGGTGACTGTGACTGCCCACATCTCCAACTGCTAGTCATTGGCAGCTTTCTGCTGGCTTCTGCTCCTGCTTGGTTAATGAGAGGATGCTTTCCAGTGGTTTAGAAACAAATGCTGCAGGAGAAAGTTGAGGAATGTGCCCAACAGCTTTGCCCTGAGGGAGACTTATTAAACTGGGGATGCAACACAATCCTTCCAACAATATGTAAAGAGCGGCACTTGAGCATTTCAGATTTTCTTCCCCATATATCACTTGGCAGTAGAGAAACAAACATAAGGAATTAAATCTATATCCCCCATTTCCAAATAAGAGAAGTTTATAGGCTCTGAACTAATTTTACCAAACTCAATTTAAAGGTAAATGTTCACATTCAAGTGATAACAGGAAGAGAAGAAAGGATTAACAGTCATACTGATAAATTTTCAAATTAGGACATAAAAGTGAAGCTTCTTAGTAAGTGTTTAAAGATTTTATTTTTTAGAAAGATGGAGGAAAGTAATACTAATAAACTAAGATATTCTAACAGAATATTGTTTTAGTTAGAAGTCCCTTTAGCAGAGTTGTAAATTTTAATAAAATTTTAATTCAAATGTGTGTGATGGATACATGTAGCTCAGAGGCCCATCAAGTCTCCTTAAGGCTCTCCAGCTTCCAGGGCTGCTTAATTGTCAAGGCATCCATCGTGGTTTCTGCCAAAATGGCAGCACTGTTTTCTCTGATGAGGATAGAGGCAGAGGATGCTCCAGATCTTTAAACCAAAGCTCTTGATCTTGAGTCTGAAGAAATATTAGTTAGGATTTGGCTCAATTTCTCAGTTCATACCTCTTACTTGCCTCCTGGGAAGACAATAAATCAGGGTTTAGGTATGTATCAATAAAAAGACTGCATTCTGTGAATTTCTAAAGTGAACATACTATTGAGATCTTCAACCTGTTTTGAACAAATAAGAGACATTGTTCTAGGAGAGCCATGACTAGAGAATATTTAATTCTGCCGAGATTAGACAAATGCTGGAGTGTGGTACAGAGAGATGGTGTTATCATGAGATACTCACAAGTTTATTACATCATGCTCCACATTTTTTTTGTTCATTACTTTTTCTGGTTTTGATGTAAGGTAATTTTCTCTTAAGTGGTAAAGGGAATCATTAGTCTAATGGAATCCACCTCCTTTGAGCATTATCATTGTTATGTGATTAGTTTTGCCTGTTGTTGAGATTCTGACTCCTCTACTTTTTACCACTTTAATATGCAAATATTTCCTCATTCAAGTACTGTATAATATAACTTTGGATACCAGAATTTTAAGAAGCTTTATGAGACCATCACTGAGAGACCATTCCTTGACTTGAATAAAAAATGAATTCTTATTACTTTTCCTAATGCTTAATTTCTTAGTTTTAGGCCAATAGAAAGAGAGGAAAAAAATTAGAATAACCAACAAAGGAAGCAAATGCACACATACACGTATCTCAGTGTTTAACAAATTAGACTAATTTTCAATAGAGAGTGTTGTGAATCTTAGACTAGCAGTGTTGCTTTTTTGTGCTCTCTTCTAAAGGAAAAGAACCTTTCCAAAGTAACTTATTCTCTTTGCAGCAGCATCAGCAGGATTATAAAATAATTCTTTTAAGTATGCTTAACTTGTACTTGGTTAGCTTATTATACTATATAAAAGACGTATAGAAACACATATAAAGTGTGCCATAATTATGTCTGTCACATTCCATCCTGGGAAGGAGTACAAGACAGTTTGTTGAAGGATATAATTTTGTCCTTTGTCTTAATTAGCAGTTGGAGGACTTCAAGACATAAAAATAGTGTGATGCAAAAACAACAACAACAACAACAACAACAACAAAACCAAACAAATGCATGTTCGTCTAGAAGCAGTGTATCCTAAATTATTTTCTCTCTTTGAACCTTACATGATCATGCTAGAAATATAAAGACCTGACTAATAAAGATGAGGCAAAATTTGAACTCTGGTGCTGGATTAGAGTGTTGAATATACCATTCATTGCTAAGAGAACAAACAAGTTCGTCCTGGAGAGGTTGAAGCCAGGCTGCTCCTTGAAGGCAAGGATTCTGAAGCTTTATCTGACATTCTTTGGACATGTTGCAAGGAGGGACCAGTCTTTGAAGAGGGACGTCATGCTTGGGAAGATGGAGGGACAGCGCAGGAAAGGAAGACTCTCGATGAGATGGATTGATTCAGTCACTAGGGTAATAGGTGTAGGTGTGTCGGAGACAATAAGATTGGCACAGGATAGAGCAAGGTTTAGGGCTGTTGTACATACGGTTGCTATGAGTCTCAGGAGACTCAATGGCACATAATAACAACAATAGTATTAGCATAGAGGTCTTTTTATGAACTGAGCATGCTTATCTCTCCCTCTATTTGCATTTTTCCATTAGAAGTCATTTTTTAACTCTGAAACTCAAAGTTTACTTTTGCCATGGTGAGAGATGCATTTATTTGTTTCCTGTTGCCGTTATTACTGGTGGTGGTGTTTGTGTGTCTAGAATCAGACAAGTCTGATGACATCCAAAAGTTTCGAATATCTACGATACTGAGCCATTAGATGGCGTTACAAAAGTCCCATTGAATATTTAAATGACACTTACTGAGTACCTCTTGAAGGATAAGGCATGTTTCAGATCTGCTGTTTATAGGGCACTTAACGACAATAAACAACTTTTATCTAGCCCTATTCTAAGCTTTCATTTCTAAATAGACATACTATATTTAACAACAACGCCCCCAAAACAAACAAAATTGAAAACAAATGAAATGAATAAAGCTGGAAAGAAAACAGGACATCTAATCACAAATTGTTTTTTAGTGTAAGTATGCCCACATGATTTGTTGTTTATTTGAAATTCAAACTTAATTGGGCACTCTATTGCATCTATCAGCTGCATCTCTAGGCAAAAAACCAAACCAAACCAAACAAAACCCCATAATCTTTGATCTTGAGAACTTTTCTCTCACAAGGAAGTCAATAAATGAATGTTAAGGGTGATAGCTGCAGTCAAAACGGAGTATTGTTCTTGATGTACACAGAGAGATGTGCAAGTTAACTTTATTAGTCCGCTTTTCTATCCTTTTACTAGAAAAGAGCCTACAGGTGTTTAAAAATATTGAGCTGAATTCTGAGGATCTTCAAACCCAAGAGTGATTTAGTTGCCCAAAAATGTATCCTTACTAATGTCAGCTTCTGAAAAATAGCATAAAATTACAGTGGATGAATAAATCAGCCTATCTAATCTGAAAGGAATCCTAGAAACTCTTTGCTGGATTGTGTAACCTAGCAATTGTACAATATAAGACACTGATTTAAAACTACACCTAGTGCAAATGTTACAACTCTTAACTAATATTGGTAGCTGTATCAATTTATGTATTATTTCTATGTTGTTACTTGTCATCAGAACTGACTACAACTCATACCTACATAGTTACCCTATGAACAAAAGAATAAAATGTTGCCTTATCTAAAACCAATTTCACCATCTCTATCATGCCAATATACTCATCTCATTAAGAGTCTTCTTCTCTTTCAGGTGGAGAGATATGAACTCTTATACACTGTTGATGATATTGTAAATTTGTACAACTACTTTGGAAGGCAGTTTGTAGCTTTCTCAGAAAGCTGAACATAGAAATTCCATATGATCCAACTATTCCACTGCTTTCAGTATACCCCAAGATTATTAGAACTGAGGCACAAATGGAAATTTGTACCCCAATGTTCATAACAACATTATTCACCATCACAAGAACATAGAAACAGCCTGAATGTCCAATCACAATCAACTGTATTGAGAAATTATGGTACATTCACATGATGAAATACTATGCAGCTTATCGGAACTACGAGTTTGACAATTACTACCTAACTTGGGAGGGAATGGAGAGTAATATGCTAAGTGAACTAACTCAGTCCCATAAGAACAAATGATGCATAAAACCATTTTTGTAGAAATAGATAACTAGTAAAACGTGTATGAGAATCTAAGATGGGGAGGGCAGGAGCAAAGAGATGAGGATGGAGGAGCTGCATAATCATAAAGTTGCACAGTTTGATGGGAAGAAGGAGGGGTTGGTAAAGGCAGTGAGAAAGATCTACTGTGAAATGCAATGTATATGAACTTTGTAACTAAACCAGTATAAAATTTAAAAAGAATTATTAAAAAAAAGAAAAGTCTCCCTGTCTTTCATTGACCCTCTGCTTTTCCGAGCATGCTTTTCTCCAAGGATTGGCCCCCAGCTAACAACATGCTCAAAGTAAGTGAGACAAGGTTTGAATATTCTTGCCTCAAAAAAGCATCCTGTTTACACATCCTGAAAGACAGATTTGTTTGTTTGGTGGGGTTTTTTGTTTTGTTTTTTTTTTACAATACATGATATATTAAATACTCTTTGCCAACACTGCAATTCAAAGGCATCAGTCTGTCTTTCTTATTCTTTGTCAGTTTTTTCTTAGTCTTTAAATTGATATCTCTTTAACACTTTAGAGAGGTCATTGATAACAGATTTCCGCCCCACCCCCACCTCCATACATGCTTTTATTTCTTGACTGGCTGCTACCGTGGCAGGGAACTCTGGTACTAGTCTTTAGAATGTTGAGATGATAAATGAAACATCACACCATTTGAACTCGTCAACTTTTCCTACGGAGAAAGATGATCAGTCTCTTCCAGTGTCATTTACAGCCATGGAAACCCCAGTGGTGGGTTAGTTATAAGGAGCTGGTTCTGATTTTGTAACAACAAACTTTATGACAGCAACCATAAGTATTGATTGTAGATATAAGTAAAATGAACTCTTTGTTTAAATTTTTCTCCATCTATCGTGATGTTGCCACTGGTGATTGGGCCACTGGTGAGGATTTTTGTTTTCTTGAGATTGTGATATAATCCATATTGAAGGCTGTATAGTCTTTGATGTCCTTCAGTGAGTACTTAATATTGTCTTCAATTTCTGCAAACAAAGCTATGTCCTCTGTATAATGTAAGTTTTTGATGAGTCTTCCTTTAAAACTGATATAACATTTTTTTGTTCATATAGTCCAACTTTTCAAGTTATTTATTCAACATACAGATTAAATAGATGTGGAAACATTTTACAAGTAATTCTTCTGTTTTTACAATAATGGTCTTGCAGAGGGCTTAGGATACAGAGGAGGGAAATTATGATGTTGTAGAGTTTGATGGGCAGAGGGAGGGGACGAAGGAATTAGGAAAGCCCCAGTGAGAACCTGAAAAGGCAGGGTAATGATGGCATTGGTAAATGGTGATTAATATTATAAAATACAATGTATGGGAATGATCATATAATTCGCAATGTGAATAGAGAAATGTGTGAAACACAATGTATATAAATGAAATACACTGTATGCAAATGTTGTATGAAAATAAATAGAAAATAAGATACCTAAAAAAAATAGGTATTAAGAATAGAACCCTGGATCACTCCTTTCCTGATTTTAAACCATGCTGTATATAGTTTTTCTCTTCAAACTACTTCTTCTTGGTCTGTGTATAAATTTCACATGAATAAAATGAAACACTCATGAATTCTGGTTTTCTCTATAGTGTCTATAATTAATTATGATCCACACAGTTGAAGGCCTTTGTGTAGTCAATAAAATACAAAGAAATACCTTTCTGTTATTCTCCACTTTAGCTATGATCTAGCTGACATCAGCAATGATATCCCTTGACCCTGGGAGTTTTCTGAATCTAGCTTCACTTTTTGGTTGTTGTTTGTTGTTATGTGCTGTCAAGTCACTTGTGACTCATAGTGACCCTATGTAAACAGCCCTAAACTCTGCTCTGTCCTGTGTCAATCACACTGTCTCTGACACTCTCATCCTGATTACCCCAATCACTGAATCAATCCACCTCGTACAGGGCCTTCCCCTGCTGCGCTGTCCCTCCACCCTCCCAAACATGATGTCCTTCTCCAAGGACCAGTCCCTCCTTACAACATGTCCAAGGTATGTTAGACGGAG